>NW_027271844.1:67500-362500 GCF_040938485.1 Diadema antillarum | reverse complement strand
TGATTTGCTTGTTTGAGACCATGGGCCACAAATCACTTGAGAGATTTTACATACAAGCAACGTGTCTGGATATAAAACCCGACAAGTTTTGAACATGAAACATTATCATTCTGGGAAGGTGTATGCCAAACAGGCAATGTCATACAAGGTTTGATATTGCTCGGGCGCGAGGAGTGTCTAGTGTATATGGATAGATGAACATATTCAGTCTATAAAGTCGATTCTCCAATTCAATCAACGGTTCTATATGATATATGATGTCATTTTCTACCGATAACAACGGTATAGTAGGGTCCAATGCACATAACATATTTTTATATGCAAGATATTAAGGTACGCTGTCAAATGTCTCGCAAAAGATTGACATTTGAAATATTCAATTTTGGTATTGTTTAGCATCGGGAGCGGCGATTCAAAAATGTTCTGATGCATATGTGCAGGTCATTTGTATCAAAAAACATACGACCATATAAAAATTTCGCAATAAAGCCTGAAACACAAGTAGATAACACTATTTCTCTCAATAAGCCATTACTGTAGACGGTTTATTCTAAAAACAATTGTTGGTATAACTTTTGTTCACGTTTTGTATATCTAACAACATTGAACATTGAAAATAATGGGTAGAATTTTTACATTGGTCATGTTGGTTGTTTCTATCCCTAACTCACATTGTAGAACGATTTTGAAGCACTTAAGTTGTTTTTTTCATGCGCACATAGTAAATAATGATTTTAAGTGTTGAATTTTGTGCAAATGACACAAGAATTAATTCACACTGAAATAATCATTATTGTGGTAGCTGAAATCAGTGTTTCACTTTAGTATCACCATTTTCGGAGACACATCTATCGTGGCCATTTTGCCACATTCTCGACTATTTTCTTTAGCACGAGACTTTGTATGACGTCATTTAAAGTTGAATTTGTTTTTTCTCTTCACATTAGCCCGGTGTTAAAATTCATACTAATAGTGAGTAAAAAGGAGAAATGGGTTCAAGAACTAGTATCGATCTTACAAAGATAAATTTTCATTAATATAAGCACAACTAGGTGATGAAAGAGGACATAATGTCCTCTTATATTACATAATACCTGTTATACATAATGTAGATATATGTACACGATAGAGTAACAAGTAGAAAAAAAATAAACTTTGATTTTTTTTCTTCTTATTAAGTGATATTTCACTGTCGTATACTTAAATGTTACATTTTAACGATCGCATTTTTTTCTACTGTAAGTAAGTCAAATGTGTAGTATAGTTTAGGATTGTAGGCCTACTTCATTTAGGTTTACAAGTAAGTAAGCAAGTATGTCAAATTTAATGTGGAGCATAGTTTAGGATTGCACTTCGTTCAGGTTTACTCACTTACTTAAGTAAGTAAGTCAAATGTGGAGCATAGTTTAGGATTGCACTTCGTTCAGGTTTACTCACTTAAGTAAGTAAGTAAGTCAAATGTGGAGCATAGTTTAGGATTGCACTTCGTTCAGGTTTACTCACTTACTTAAGTACATGTAAGTAAGTAAGTCAAATGTGGAGCATAAGTTAGGATTGCAGTTCATTCATGTTTGATAGAGGGGTTTTTTGTGTGTGTGTGTTCTTTTGAAATATATATCTGCAATCGTCTTCTGAACCTTAAATTGCTTTTCGCAGTTTTGTTATTTAGAATGGTCGAAAATTAACTTAATGTAAACATGGCATGAGACATTCAAGATTATTGCATTAAGTACTTTTTTCAGTAATATAAAAAAAGAAAAAAAAATCCCCATCATATCTTTTTTTTCGTCAGATAACGCTACTCATCAAGATGGCTCAAAGAAAAACTGACGAAGTCGCTGCTGAGTGCTTGGAAAGAATGAACCAACGAACTGAAAGCATCATAAAAAGTGCCAAGGATTCGCTACTCGACAAAATGAAGGAAGTGAGGGAACAGTTTGCATCAGTCACAATAGGTAAGACTACGACATCTCAAACAATTTACAGTTATGTGTATTCTCTACGGGAGCTGCACACAAATCAAGCCACGCTTATTGTAGTCCCGCTGTATTATTCATTGTTGTATTGCTAACACGTTTTGCTGTGCATTGCGTAAAGGTAATGAAGAAAAGAATAATTTTGTTAACAGCTTATGTTTATGTTTATGTATATGTAGGATACGAACAAGGTATGTATATATATGCATGTACATGTACAATGATAAAATAGAAACTAATAAATCAAATCAAATGAAATCACCGTTGTTTCTTAAAGAAAAATGGTATGACTATTCAGCTTTAAAAATCACCAAGCTTAATGCGGTTGAACTGTAAAACCATGATAATAGTTGATTAAAAAACCCTCCGATGTTAATATATTTGATGTCATTATCATGCTGTGTCAGTACACAAATATCACCATGCCACTAAAGCATTTCTTTAACCGTTAATTCTAGCACTGTGCATGGTGCAAGGGAGATTCAAGTATGATACGAGTTATTATTTGATATTATGCAGATGAGAGCTATATGTATTCTGTATCGGCTACTCTCAACAAGCTCAGTTTAAAGCGGCAGTCACTCCAACATCTGTTTGTGTAAATGTTAGAGAGAAATGTTAGGAAAAAAAACGAGATTATGGTTAAATATTTAGAGCTGTATTATGATGACATTGATACAACAAAATAGTCCAATGGAGGGCTAACAAATTCGGAGAAAAAAAATGAATATTGTCAGTGTTTCTGTAAGCATGGTGTTTCAAACGCGAGTATTTCTCTTTTATTTGTCTTTGTTTCTGTTTTTGCTTCATTTTTTTTGGTTACATCAGAGACAACGGGGGCACGTATGATAAAATATGTTACTCATATTTTGGATCTGTACTCTTAGTATGAAATTTTTTTTTTCTCTCTCTCTCCTTCAAGACATGTTAATGTATGTACATGTAGTGTGGATGTGTGTCCATTAAAAGACTCAATGTATCTAAAGTATTTGGAAGTCCTTGAGGTTTATGAAGAAAAGTTAAATCAGGCATTAAGAAGCAGAAACCAATTTTAAAGGATTTGGAAACTTGAAAAGTTGCACGAGATTCACTGCAGAGCTCACATAGACCATTTCTTTTATTTTACCTTAGTGACTACCATCTCATTTCAATCGTTTGTATCATTTCTAATTTTGTGAGTATAAACAAATGAACGCCTTTCTCATGATAAATCTTTAAAAAAGCAAATAGATGTATAACATTAGGACATATTCTTTCTTTAATAACACATGCACACGCAGACACACACACACACACACACACACACACATCGTTGGGTTTAATTTGGATGTACGCAGTTGATGCCAGAGTTTTTATATAAAGTTTATTGTCTTGACCTACATTCTGTTGAACTGCAAGGGACCGTTCACGAAAATAGAAGTTGAGCACTGGTACGCACGGTATATAGCTGCAGTTCTAATGTTATTTTAGTACATAAATTTGAACTTCCTGAAATAAACACTATTAGCACTATGGTAACGTCACACAAAATATGACATACAGGTCAAGTATTTAGTGAAATCATAACAAATCATAGGTTAATTGGCACACTAAGTGACACCTAATAGTGAAAGTTTATAAAAAGAAAACTTGCAGGTTGACAGCTTTTATTTGTGAGGATAAATATGAATTAGTTATTCATTTTTCAAATGATAAATAATTTTTTTCAGTCAGTTTCCCTCTGTCATGTCTGTTTGCGTTTGTAATACCCCCATTACAGAGAGATTTCCTCTCATCAGTCACTCATCGGAAGCAAAGTTTATCGCTTCCGGGCACCCACCGAAGTGTATTGGATTACAGTCCAGTGAATCCGACTAGTGTTTTTTGACTATCAGGTGGGTGTCAGACCAAGGATGTTGAAGAGATGGAGTAACAACAGAGTTATTCCCTTTGATCTATGTTAGAAGCCGCCGCTCAAAAATATTTAAGGCATGTGCCAAACAGGATCTGCCGCGCCGATAGGAAGACAATTGACTCGTGTCTCATTGCATAATCACCAGCCACTTTCAAATTAAGATATGTCTTTGTGATGGTAACTACTTTTCACTATTCCTTCTTATAAAAGCTAGGTGGTACAGACACGTGGATGCGTGAACAGAAATTGAGGAAAATATGCTAAAATGAAGATGAAAATTACTCGACTGGGCATACGCGGGCACTCATCTGATATATCTATCAATAAAGAATTATACTTGAAGATTATTACATGTTAGTTTCATTTGGGGAAATTAAGTCGAAAAGTGATAAAAACCAGCTTTCCAGGATGGTACAGTTTGAAACATTTTCACATAATACAGCTCTGATTTACACTTTTGCGCAAATTTCTGAACGGAATTGACTTTTGTTTTACATGCTTTATTATTAAGTGAAATTTTATTTCATTTGACAAATAAACAAGCAAAATACATCTGCATGGCCAACATTATGATAACGTTCAAAATGAATTTTCAGATTGCTCAGCAAGACGGCGGCTTGGAACATCGATCATCAAAGGCACAGTGCACCTGTGGAATTCTTTTGTACATCAATAGAAATCTGACAACTATTTGAATAATTACAGCCAGTTGGAACTCCATGTATAAAACCTCCTTGGTCAGACATGGCGAGGGGTGATCCGATGAGGCAAGATCGTCCGATGAAGATCAGCCGCCACACGTCTGACACTGACATGATAGTCAAACAACCAAGTGGCATTCATCAGACTGCGATCCGATGCATTTCGATGGGTGGCCGGAAGCGACAAACTTTCCTTCTGATGAGTGACCGATAAGGAAAAAAATGGGGGAATGGAAGTTTTACATACTCAAAAAGCTGCATCACTTCGCTGATCCCTCGCATTTATCCCCAAGTTGAATTATCCTTCGGGTTTATGTCAGGTTTTAGTGTGTGCGTGTGTGTGTCACACACACACACACACACACAAACACACAAAGCACACAAAGCACATTGCTATAACTTCTGACCATCTTGGGACGGACACTGTACTAGGGCTTTCTATAGCTAAGTCGGGAGAGGACCTGGCTAGCATCCGGTACTCTCGGGTGGGAATCCCGTTGGAATCCCATTTTCTTTGCTCAGTTTTTCACCAATAAATCAAATTTATTTCTGGTTAGTTTCCGTCTGTTTGCGTTTGATGAATATGGATATAATACTCTGATTAGATATGATTTAACATTGAACTTGAAATAATTACTATAGTTAACATTTTGGTGTATGTCATTTGGATATGAAGAAAAAAAGAGTAAATTCTAACCACCAGTGTATTTTCATGGTTGTCACATGCTTATTAACCCATTTTCAGAGTCAAATTCTATACCTGCAAAAGATGATGTGCCGGAAAATTCAGTGAACTGCCAGCTGCCATCTGAACGTCCTAATACCAGCATGACCAGCGATTTTGGCCAACTCAACATTTCAGTAAGTGAACTGCAAGGATACATGTTTACACTTGGGCAATAGATATTATGCTGAAAATTCAGTCACGAAGAGCGTGCAGATTTTCATATTTATCTGAACACAATTGGTATCGTAGTGAAATCGGAAATATAGGAACAACACACGCCTTGTCTACTTGAATGTATATATATATATATATATATATATATATATATATATATTGTATATATATATATATGTGTGTGTGTGTGTGTGTGTGTGTGTGTGTATGTGTCATGAGAACATTCGCTGCAGTCGTTGCCATCATAATCGTCCTCACTACTATTGAGTTTGCAACTACACAGTGAACATAATAAATTTCCCATTTTAGTATATTTATATTTACTGTCTATCTCTGTATAACTTGAATGTTTGTGGTGCTTCCATGAAGTTCATTGAGTTATGTTTATTGTTTTCCTAATTTCAAATGACACCCTGTTGGATACACACAGTATAATATCAGCGTGACTCCTTGGACTGTTCGGAGGTTATGCTTTCAATCCTTGAGAGTTTATTGGTGTAGCTATTTATTTTTGTCTTTATCACCCACTCCCCAGGCCATCAACGTACAAGCAAATCCTGATGCAACAGTAGCCAGTCCTGAGGGGGCGCGCTCCGAATTGGTGTCTCAGAAGTTGTTCAAAATTGATTCTGCAAATCAGCAGAAAAGAAATGATAACAAGTAAGTAGCTGGGGTGCCCTTTCTTACCATAATCGTTTTTTGTTTGTTTGTTTGTTTGTTTGTTTGTTTGTTGTTGTTTTTTTTTTGGGGGGGGGTTTAAACCTGAAATTCAACGATCTGGTGCACTCTTTCGGGAAAATATTTGGAAAATTGTCCAAAGTAAAAAGGTTTTTAATCTACCCCCCCCCCCCATGCACACACACACACACACACACACACACAAACACACACACACATGAAATATTCAACAATCTTATTTTAGGGGGGGGGGGAGAGACAGTGGGGACAGTTTGGCGAAATCGTAATTGCAACGTCTTTCCCTGCGTGTAATGGAGGTGCACCGGCAATGACGACATAAGCTGCAGAGAATGGAGAGGTAACAGATATCACGATAACGCAATGTGTATTGCTACGATCACGAGATGCTAGAAATATAATTCATAACAAACTCAAGAAAGAAATCAAACATACAAAAATCTTCACGCCCAATGGCCTCAAATCCCTGAGGACCAGTCCTAAAAATAAAGTTGGCGACCAATCGGCAACGAGTTGCAGACTTTAAAGACGACCATTGAAAGGCTTTTTACTAACAAAACACATTCTTGTCACCAGAATGGTTTCAGGTAAACAGCTAAAAAGCCTCCAGCTAATCAAAACTGGTTGCCACCGGTCGCTGAACGATGACATCTATAGTTGCAGACTTCCTAACAAATCTTTTTATACGACCTCTGGAAACTAAGTGGTGACAAGTAACAGAGGGCATTGAATAGTAACCTAAATGGTAACTTTTGTGTGACCACGGTTTAACCATGGGGCTTTTTAGTAGCTCCATGGTTAAGCCATGGTTTAATGGGCTACCGTGCTTGTGACACAGCTCCTGAATGAATGCCGTTTTCAGGGTCTGAGGAAAAAAAAAATCTAAATCTTATCGCGTTTCGTAATTGCAAATGCGTTTTCGGTGTTAATGTTTGATACCCCTCCTACTTTTTGTTTTGTTTTGTATTGTGTTTGCTCCCTTTCCAGCACACCCAGACGAGAAGGCCAAGACCTTCTTTTGTGGAAGTTAGCTGACAGGCTTTCTGTCAGTAGCCAGCATCAGCTGGCCTTGGAGCTTGGACTGCAAGAGCATGAAATCAACCCAATAAGACGCAACCACAAGGACGACCTCACTCGACAGATTTACGAAATACTCCAGGTTTATTGTCGGAATAGCGCACA
This sequence comes from Diadema antillarum, assembly GCF_040938485.1. Classification (NCBI taxonomy): domain Eukaryota; kingdom Metazoa; phylum Echinodermata; class Echinoidea; order Diadematoida; family Diadematidae; genus Diadema; species Diadema antillarum. Next base: position 355,150 of record NW_027271844.1, on the reverse strand, counting down.
ACCTATCCCGGGCCTCATTACTGCTCTTAAAGAAACCAAACAGAAGACAGTAGCTGATTGGCTGATTGAACGTAAGATCTGCTTTGAGACCTCTCGGCGAGCACAGAAATTGTAATTTCTTTGTGGCTTTCCATGTTTAAATTGAACTAACTTAACACATACAACATGTTTTGGTATATAATAGCAGTAAAGCCATCCAGAGCATGGTAAGGGTGTTTTACCGTTACTGAGTTGGGATTTCGGTTTGGCCGGGTGGTTACTCGTGTTTGTTGAGTGAGTGATTGTTTTATTGCTTAAACCTTTCACGTTGATTGCGTTTATATTGGTTATATAATCTGTGAGTATAGATAAACTCATAGGCCTACTTAGGTGCATTATATACGTGTGTACATATTATACTTGGTACATATACATAATTGTATACAAACATATACACATATAATTTCATTGTTGCTTTACTCAATTATGATTACAATGAAATGGTTGCAAACCATATTGCATTTGATCAGTTTTGAATGGACAGAATAGCAGATTTTTAGCTCAAGTAAGCAATGCGATCATTGTCCGTATGTGCATTTTTTTACATTTTTCGACTCCTTGATTTTTCACCTAACTGGGTTACAATGGCTCCCTCCACTCCCCCCCCCCCTCCTTAACCCTCCCCTCCCAGGGCAGTCTAAAGCCCACTAATAAATTGATCATGTTTAAAAATCTTTTTCTCAACATACAGAAGTGACTGAGATGAGGAATGCTTCCTTAAGTACGTTGTAGCAAGTGTAGAGCCGGGGCTTGATGAAAGGGGGGAGGGGAGGAAACCTTGAAATCAGGACATTTTCTATTTTATTTTATTTATTTTATTTTATTTTATTTTATTTTATTTTATTTTATTTTATCTTATCTTATTTTATTTTATTTTATTTTATTTTATTTTACTTTATTTTATTTTATTCCATTTTACTTTATTTTATTTTTATTTCTATTGTCCTTTGGTAAAAAGAAAGTAAAAAAAAATATGCAAACACAGCTATATGCATTGGATTCCTAATGTAATGTATAAGTTTAATGAAATTGAAACTCTGTATACATGCAATTTATTTGTTAATAATCGCATATTCTTGTTGTCATCAATTGTAAACCCTGTTTGTATGTCCGATACTTTTCCTCATCTTATGTTCTGTTGAACGAAAGAATGTATTAATTGAATGATTTTGCTGTCTACACAAGGGCAAGAACCAAACCTGGCGGCCGCTAGATACAGTGGCTCTCCCTCGGCATCAGAGCCGAGCAACAGTGTTAGAAGCAACAGTCGGGACGAATGTTACGAGGAATCATCATCACCAAGACGCTACCACATCTACTTCGCTTTCACGGAAGAAGCCAGGACACATGATTTACCAAGCATCGACAAGTACGGGGGCATTTCTCTATACCACTTTGATACTATCATTGAGAGTTTAAGACCAAAAAAAGTAAATCGCTGACACGTCTGAAGTTTTTTTTTCTGCACTAGAGCTACGCTCACCCAATATGACTGTCATATGACAGATTTATCTTTGAACACATCCGAATGGAAGTGATATATCCATTTAATGTATTTTATTGCATATTTTCTAGCATACTCAGCCAGTGTTTTTATGCCTCCGCCACGAAGTGTCGCCGGAGACACCATGTTGTCCGTCCTTCCGTCCGTCCCTCCATCTGTATTGAATGTTGTTGACAGTGTAACTAAAAAAACGTTTGAATTATCCTAATGAGACTTGGTATGTACATGCATGAGGAGACGAAGTTATGCCATTCAACTTTTGGCTGCACATGCTCAAAAGGTCAAGGCAAAATGCTCAAAATTTCACTATTTCCCCATATCTATTCTATGCCTGAAGGTATTTTCCTAAAACTTTATTTTACTCCACGATCGTGAATTTAACCACTGGCCCCATAGTGTCTGTGCCACAAATATGATATGTTATATAGTTTATATATTTGCATTCTAATATTCTAATAAGTATTGTTCATAGTATCAGCATATATCAATGAGTAAATGTACTATAGCATATAGAAGAATTTAAAATGAATATGTTTTATTGGTATAACAAATTGGTGCTGTAGTTGTTTTGTCCCAGTGTTCCATGTCTTACAAGCTTGGCTTTCTTAGTGGAACACTGTTTTCCATCATTGTGATTATTTCCTATTTTTGTTGCCATGGCAAAGTGCATCGTTTCTTTTCTATGATATCATGCGTGCATATACTTTATATTGTATTTGAAAAAAATCCTTTATCAGACGAGTGTAAGAAAAATGAAAAAATTGTATCACTTTGGATTATGTCAACTTTTTCTTTTCTTTTTGATGATGGAAATAAATACACTATTGAATTGGATTGAATTGAACCACTCGTGACAAAATTTAGAGAAATTTACAGGACGTGAGGTCAAAGATCAAAGGTCATGTGAAATTGCTAAAATTTCACTTTTTCTCCATATCTTGAAAATGTTCCCAGGTATCCTCATGGAATTTAGATTATGGGCATGTACTGCTTGACAATGATTCTCCTGGGATTTAATTTGTGGTCACGGTTAAAGGTCAAGTGTCAAATGGTCAATTTTACTATTTCCCTCATATCTATAATGCAATGTCTGAAGGATTTTTCTTGAAACTATTACCAAATAGAAATTATCTGGCAAAGCTTCTTAGCCAAAAGGTCAAAGGTAAAAAGTGTAAAGGTCAAGTGAAAAGGCTAAATTTCACTTCTTCCTCCAAATCTCGGAAGTGGCTCAAGGCATCATCATGAAACCTCATACAGATCTATGCATGTACTGCCTGTCGGTGATTCCCTGGCTAATTTTAGGGTCATGGGATCAAAAGTCAAGGGTCGCAGGCCAGGTTTATATGCTGAAATTACACTTTTTCTCCATACTTTCGAAATTAGACAATTCATATAAAAGGGTTAAAGGTCAAGTAACAATCGTCAAATCCCCTAGTACCTGAAATAATATAGCCAATGATTCAATTAATTCTACTTCAAGGAAAGTGAACAATCACCACATTTGTGACAAATATGTCATTTTCATTTTTTGCCAGTCATGTGAAACTGTAATCACACATTGTCAAGACGTACTATAGACTTACTGGGAGAACCATGCATTGTGGCGGAGGTATTCCAGTCGCCATAGCGGCATTTCTAGTTTATTTGTTTGTTTCTGTGTTGCAAAAGAGATTCGCAATCATAGCATTAAACATCAGGATCTGCCTCATTGTAATGCTTGGTTTTGCCACAGGTGTTGTGTTCTAGTTGATTTCGTTATGTTTTATAGATAGTATCAGAAAAGAGTAAGAAATTAGGTGTTTATACAGTAAATACTGTAACAGATTATTATAATATCGGTGGGTGATGAAGACAAAGGATATATCTCAATGCAGTGCCCAAAGACTCTTAATAAACCTTCCAAGTACACTTGATTAACACTTTACATTCTTTTATATTATTTACCTAAATTCATCTTATTTTGAAGGTGTCGCGATATCTTTAAAGCTGGCGGTTGGAAAGTGCACGAACACGGGCAGACAGAAAGGCTTGGAGATCCCGTCACGACAACACTCGGAAACATTCTTACAAGGTCGAATCATCTTGTCGTCCTGTACAGCAAGGCTGATTGCCAAACCAAGGAAAGGTCTGAAATGACTATGTTGATTGAGATGGCTTTTCAGAAGGCTTATGACGACAATGAGCTCGGCGGGAAAATCATCCCATTGTACTCCTGCGAGAGAAAACACCTACCACTGCACCTTAAGGCTTTAAGTGGTTCACACATTGATGACGGGTACTTAGAGAAAAAAATCAAGGAAAGCATCTTGAGAGGAGCAAGTGACCCAAACTAAACTGATAATAACTTCATGACATACTTGATTTGTCTTCCAGCTTAAAAGTAGAATGTCTAGACGCACAAAAAAAAAGTTTTTAAAGGATTTGTAAAGTTGTAACACTTCAGAATTATTGATATAGTTCTGATGACGCAATGATGTTAAGTTCTCTCACAAAAATCCTACTGATCTTTTCGAAATAACTCCACATAGTGTTTCCTCTTATACCACAATGTCTTGTATACATGGTACTGCTAAAGCATCGATTGCTGGTAAGCTACCTATACAAAGTATACGATAGAAGAACACATCCATTACCTCCAAAATAATATAATGAGGAGCGAGATTGACGCCTACAGTATGGGTCATTGCAGAGCAAAAGACAGTTCTTAATTTTTCCCAATTTGTAGTTGTTTTTCATTCATGAATATATACGCTTTGTTGTTTACACTTTTACGTCATATGGCCTTCATGTTTTATTAGTCAGAAGAGCAAATTTAAAACAAATTAATGGAAACATTTTCTTACCGCGGGAACTAAGGCAGCCATTCGAGACGACGCCCCATCCACATCAATCTGCTGCGCCAAAGCACCAAAACGCAGGAATATTTTTGATAATACTTGTTGCAAAGTTTATTTTTAATCGGAGTTTATCTCTGACAGGTGTTCTGTTCTCTTATTTTAAGTATGGTAGGAGTTAGCGACGACTTACACAAAGAAAAAAACGGATGGAACAGCAGCAACTCATGATAAACGTGAAAAAGCTCAGTGGAAGAAAATATTTGTTTCCTTCTCAAAACAGTACTAATACTTAGCAAGTGTAAAGACTGCTTTAAAAATGCCACGGATGCTTTGAAAAGAGATATATCATCAGATTTTGATAAGCTATATTGTATTGAGAGATGATCGGATGGTTTTTCTTGGGATTGTCACTACGAAACTACATATTACGTGTCGGAACTTCATAAGTTTGTAACCCTTGTGTCGCAATCATCTGTGATGTATAATCATATATTTTTTACTTGAGAGTACAGAGTAAAAAAAGAATGAGACTTGTTTTATGATTGTTTAAAACGCAAAATAAAACGATAAGCTCCCTTCTTTAACGCCATGAATATATATGCCCAGTTAAGCAGTAAAGTTCGTTTGGGATCTCTTTTGGATAGTTCTCCTTATTTGTTTTGATTTAATTTGCAAATAAGACTGGGCCAGAAACCCATTTCACGTTGCTTTCACATATTGTATAACTATTTTTATGTCATATATAATCATTATATTTTTATACTATAATATCATTATTGTTGTAAGAATATCGCGTTTGTATGTAGAGAGATCATTATAGTCAGTTGATATGAAAATATGTCCTTTAAAAGTAAGGGAACTTGAAAATCCTGTCAAAAGAAACTGTATTCTTCAATTGACAAGAAATTCAGACTATTTTAGGTCTGCCAAGTCCTAAGGCACGTGACCTTGACGTCATCTTCCAAGATAATGTGAATATGGCACGAGTGTGTAAATCGGTAGCCCTGGGTCTACTCATGATGGGAAAGTTGGTTCAAAAGTTATGAATTTTTGAAGTTTTTGCTCAGGCACTGCTGGATGAGAAGACTCCTATAGCTTGTGATGTCACACGTGTACAACAATATAAAGAAAACATAAGGAAAATGTAACATATTTTCACTTTTTTCGCATAATAAAAGAACCCTTGACTTGCCTCTTTCAGAAGGCAGGGGGAATAATATTACCCATAACATACATCAGTGATAGTTTGATGAAATGTGCACTTTATTCAAAAGAATTAAATTCATCCAGCAGTGACTGCTTAGATAATACAAATTCATAACTTTTGAACGGACTGCCGATTTTCCCCAAACTTACACTAATGTATTCTAATAATATTGCTGCATTCACTTAATCCATGAAGGCGAATTTGTCCTTTAAGAATGAGATACATTATAGAGTTTGGTATATTCAAATCCTGAACTCATGTTTTTGGTATTGTCGATTATGATTACAAGCGAAATATGAACATTGACATTGCGTGATTTTTTTTTTATTTCATATACATGTATAGAGAATGCCATATGTATTTTGCTTTTATAAGAACTGTATTTCGTACTTACCACAATAAATGTTAAAATCTCCCGTTCTGAATGTGAATGTACATGTTTGTAGGGCATAAGTTTCAAACAAAAGCTTGCAGACATAGGAACGTCAATAAGCGCATGAAATACAGATTTTAAAACTTTACTGAAAAAAAACCCCTCTAAGATCGCTTATGATTACGATGTAGATTTTGTAACTTCTTGAACATTACAGCGAATCCATCTTCAGTTGTTGTAGAGTTCTTTTTTTTTTTCTTTTGGCTGTTTTTGTAATCAAGGTCCGAAAACTATTTCATTTCCTAGAGTTATAGGAATGTTAAGATATTCATGTACTTTATGATTATTATGATGAAAGTGATTTTAAAATGCTGCATTTCCATTCTGTTCTTCCTGCCATGAAAACATCTTGGGTGGAGAGGCACATGGATAAAGGAATTGGCAGCATTTACAAAGAAAGCAAGCGTATATATATATAGGAGGTGATACATTTTTCAAGTGGAATCTTACGTCAGACGGGTTAATATCCGTGGAAAGTACCTATCTGTTTTTGAACGAAATTCTTATTGCATTGTGTCATTACAAGTAATACTTCTGGTTTTAATTCTAATATATTATCATTTATTGACGGTGAGCCTGTTAGCCCTGAAATGAGTTTTGAACAAAATATGATCACTCATGGGATATAGTATAAGCCATTCTTCTCTTATGAATTTTTATCTATTGTAACAAAACATAATCCATGATAATTTTTTCTCAATATTGACATTACTCGAAAATGGAAATCACCGTTACAGAATGCATCAATCAGCAAAACGTTTCATTTTTATCGAATCTATGCGATTTTTAGCTAAAAGCCAAATTAGAATTACAAATGTTGCCACGCTTTGTTAAATGTACTGTGTAAAAAACCATAAAACCACCCTCGCAGAGGCAAACTATCAAGTAAAATGGAAACTGACTCATTACTAAATCTGCAAGAATCGATTCAACGGAAATTACATTTTACTTTGATTGACATCATCAAAAGAATACACACAGTAAGTATTGTTTTATCTAAAGTTGGTTCATTGAAAAAAAGAATAGCCAATCAGCATTATCTGGTCATATTGGGGCATCAAAGTGAATCTTAGAATTTTATTTTTTCATCTTGTCAATAAACATCAATGCATCTATTTTTGACAGTTGTGAAAAACAATTTTTCCATGGCTAAAGGCTAAACATGATAGCCATCTGATGATTACAAGTGAGGAAATGTATTTTGAACTTCACACGTTTTGTAAAGAATTATTTCATAAATACAGAATGTCTATCGAAAATACGAAAACAGTTGGCAAGTTCTTACATTCTTGGTCTTAATACTTAAATTCATTTTTCTAATGTATTGTATTGTTCATTACTATGCATGTATTAGGCCTACTGAATGCAACATGTGAATTTGGAAATAAATCTCTTGGGAAAGTACCATACTGTTAATTGATTGTAATGGCCCATGTAATGGTAGTAGTAGTAGTAGTAGTAGTAGTTACAGTGTGTTGATTTTGATTTCTTTGCGTGTGTATAAACGTTTACACATGCACATTCTAATTATGTGTGGATATATTAACCAAACAAAAAACAGAGGGGAGAAGAGATTGATAACGATCTCTTGCAATATGAAGACAAGATGCACTTGTTACTATTGATTGTTTATTATTGATAATATTTTGTTTAAACGTTGCGCTATCAAAGCAGGATTATCTTCACGGAGTATAACATCATTGAACACTCATAGATTTCTGATATAGACATGGAACAAGTAAAGGTCTCTCTTTTCTTGTACCTCACAGTAATCTTCTTTCACAAATGACAATTTTGACATATGTAAAACAGTTATGGAAGGAATCATATGCGTACAAGAACTTCACCACTTTCGACTGGACTGTCAGTCGGAATCTTCCCATACAATAGAATGTGCAATTCACTGTTCTTGCCAAGGTCCAATGGGTGCACGTCACGAGACCGACACCCACGAGTAATACAGCCCACGAGTCATACAGCTCACAATTCATACAGCCCATGAGTCATAAAGCCCATTTATTCGACACTAAGCTAACAAGGCAAACGAGACCGACACATTAAGCCCCGTGTTGTATCTGTCGAACTCGTGGGCTGTTTTCACCTCGTGACGAACTCCTGAGCTTTATTTGCCTGGTGTCGAACTCATGGGTTGTATGACTGGTGAGCTGTATGACTCATGGACCTGTTTTCAATGTCGAACTCGTGGGCTATATGACTCGTGGATGTCGGTGTAGTGGGATGACCGCGGTTCCAATGACTTTCTACTAGGATCATAAAACATAAATTACATTTTCGCATGTATACATGCAAGTATCTGTACAAGTATGTTAAAGGTGAAAGCATTAGACAACTTTTTCGTATAACGAATATTCTGTTCAGTTAAACCCAGTAGATCCTGATAAGCAAATAAATGGCATGAAGAATAACATATCTTTCTGAATATGGGAGGGGAGGTTGGCTTCATGAATGATTCAGTAGGGCTTATAGATTATTAGCACAGAATTTAAAGTAGAGGCAAACAGCTGATGATAAAGACAAACACTTTCATGAGAAAAGTGGTTTATCCATCTACGGATTATGGGAGGTGTTTCGTATTTGACATGGCAGGGAGGTACGTAGCTATGGTTAAGCATTTGTAGATTTTTAAATTCTAGAATGTTCAAATCTAGCTTTTCTGGCATTGTAAGTCTGTTATCAGGAGGGCTGGCAGTCTGGGGAAAATTATTTTGATAAGTTATCTGAAATGGTGGACAGTAAACAAATCATGTAAAACTAAGTTTTAACTTGTAGCAATGACAGCAAATATAATTACTTGATGCAGTCTTGTGCCGGAATTTATTAACGCCTGCTCTGAGATTTAGTACAACGACCAAAGGCAATATTGTACTATAAGATAGGTGGCAAAATGATAGCATTATCAGTATAGAGTTCTATCTTCAAATGAATGTGACCTATTTTTCAGAATTCCACAGAATGAGAATATCTAATATTTATCAAAAGTATCTCATGGTCAGGTGATAGTCAGCGTGGTGCTACTATTATTTTTTTCACCCATACAAGGCGCATAATTACACTCAATTTGAATGGAAATTTTTAGTGCTCCTTACCTCGATCATTCTATTTCGAATTTGGCTAGAAGTACACATTGACTTTGACAGCAATCCAATCTCGTATATGCACACTTCAAGGCTGACCCATATTAAAACCGTCGTATTCTACAGCGCCGTTGAAAGGACGCTCGGGTGATTTGTAAATCGAATTCTTTTCTGCAGTAAAGTGAGTGCGTTTGATAACTTGCTCCCACTCTCTCTAAATGGACACGGCTAATTAATCCTTTTCATTAACCTCTGATGTATTAGTGCGTCCACTTATTACTTCGTGAAAAGGAAACTAACATAGATCGTCACGAAAGTAGGGATTTTTTTTATTGTATGGTATACCCAATTCTAATAATAATGTGTGTGCGTGTGAGGGGTGTGGGTTTGTGTGTATGTGTGTGTGTGTGCGTGTGTGTGTGTGTGTGTGTGTACGTGTGTGGAATATGAGTGTTTCTCCTTCGAGCCTGTTTATAGCCTTGTAAAGCCAATCTCGTTCAGAGAAATGCAGTCTAGTGTCGGGATAAAGACTAATCCTTGAAATAGCAGGGATGATGCGTTGTTGTTGATTTTGTGTGTGTGTGTGTGTGTGTGTGTGTGTGTGTTTGTGTGTGTGTGTGTGACAGGAAAGACACCAGGCAATTAATTATGGCTTTCCAACGAGTGATGAGACCAGTTCGAATCATTTTGTCTATCTACTTGCATTATCAAAAATATTCCAGCGTTTTGGTGCGTTGGCGCAGTTCTGGGAAGCGGATGTATTTATTCGCGCTGATAGTTGCTCTCCAATGTTTCAGCCACAACGAACAAATAAGTGACCATTAAGGTCAAGATATTTGTATTTACCGTTACTATACCCTCATGAGAGAGAGCACATGGACATGACGGACATTCATTTGTGATTTCTTTTTCGCAGTCGACCTATTAATTTGCATTTGCAACACGCTTTCTCGCAATAGCTAAGTCAATTGGATACGTGCTCTATTCGTACGACGATTTTCGACATACAAGGGAAATGGTAAGAAGAAATGACATAATATTGATCCTTTAGTCTCGTCGCAAATAATCTATTTTTTCTTCACCGTCTTTCGACCCTCACGCATTGACTGACTCTAATCAAAAGAAATGGACTTGAATTGGCTGTTCCTCTTAGGCCTATGTGTTTGTTTTGTTTTGTTTTGTTTTGTTTTTCTTTATTAATAAATAACACTATATTTTTGATTGAAAACAAAAAGAAAAGAAATTTGTACATTATAAGATATACGTCGATAAAAAAAAATCAGGCTGTTTTCTTTTTTTTTATAACGTGCCTTTTTTCTGAAGTTCTGGTAGGAGAGTGTGATTGATTTTTACGTCGATACACATTGTGACTGCTGGTATAAGCTTTCGCACAAAATCATTCTATAACGCACTAGTAATCTTTACCATGAAATGCCCTGACATAGATTATTTGATAGAAACTGTGTTTCTGATGGACGAACTTACGCTAAAAGTTATTTGTACATAAAATTCCAGAATAATAACTTTCAGTTTCAGTTTTTAATTACGGTGTGGTTGATTTTCATTATTTTTATCTGAAAAATAACAATGCGTTCTGATAACACTAAATGCATAACTAGCATGCCAGAAAAGACTTTATTATCTTCCAAACAGACATATTCAGTTTAAATCGTCATTCTTTGTTACGATCATATGCTCATGTGATTATTGTATAATACGATGCAAGAAGAAGAAAGATGCAGGGAACCTGCGAAAAGCTAAAGCCTGAAGGAATAGCAACAGTTTTCAAGGAAACGACAAAAAAAAAATGAAAGTTCGTATCATTGCTTTAAAGATCGGATCTAAAACGTCACCAAAACAAATGTTATTCAAATTTATGAAGTTCTTCCGTCGAGATGTTTTCATTGCAACTGATTGACAAATTGCCCTACATCGACGTAAATAAGCACTGAATTGATCAGTGTTTTAGTAGTAGCCATGATAAAAAAATCATGGGCGTACATACTCGAGCAGGATTCGAACCCACGACCTCCTGATCACCGGACAGGCGTCATCTCCACTAGACCACCGAGCTTTCGCCCGACAGCAAGTGTTGGTTGGAATCCTTATAGCATGCAGCGGGTACTGCTTTGTTATTCAAATTTATGAAGTTCTTCCGTCGAGATGTTTTCATTGCAACTGATTGACAAATTGCCCTACGTAAATAAGCACTGAATTGATCAGTGTTTTAGTAGTAGCCATGATAAAAAATCATGGGCGTACATACTCGAGCAGGATTCGAACCCACGACCTCCTGATCACCGGACAGGCGTCATCTCCACTAGACCACCGAGCTTTCGCCCGACAGCAAGCACTGATCAATTCAGTGCTTATTTACGTCGATGTAGGGCAATTTGTCAATCAGTTGCAATGAAAACATCTCGACGGAAGAACTTCATAAATTTGAATAACAAAGCAGTACCCGCTGCATGCTATAAGGATTCAAACCAACACTTGCTGTCGGGCGAAAGCTCGGTGGTCTAGTGGAGATGACGCCTGTCCGGTGATCAGGAGGTCGTGGGTTCGAATCCTGCTCGAGTATGTACGCCCATGATTTTTTATCATGGCTACTACTAAAACACTGATCAATTCAGTGCTTATTTACGTCGATGTAGGGCAATTTGTCAATCAGTTGCAATAAAAACAAATGTTCATAATTATCAAAAAAAAAAAGATGCACGCACATATACTTGGGCAAATTCTGTATTGCAGGGCAACAAAAATGTCTGTTTTAATTTAGCTTATACCCCCATTCTACAGAGTTTTTTTTTTCTCATCTGTCACTCTTTGGATGCCAAGGTTGTTGCTTCCGGCCACGCACCGAAGTGCATCAGATCGCAGTTTGACGAATCCAACTGAGTTGATCGTCTATCAGGTCAGTGTCAGACATGTCGCGCGTGATTCTCATCGGACGATCTTGCCTCATCGGAACACCTCCGGACATGTCTGACACTGACCTGATAGTCGACCATCACAAGTCGGAGTCATCAGACAGCGATCCGATACACTTCGGTTGGTGGCCAAAACATTGCTTCCGACGAGTGAGCTATGTAGAAAAAAAAAATCTATATTGAATTAGGGTATAAAAGCACACAGTGGGCAAACAGACAGACCTCCGAAAACACAAAATAAAGAATTTAAGAATTTTAAAGTCAAATGCATTGCACAGCAGTTAGATAAACGCTGTTCACGACAACACGTTTGCCAGGCCAATCTCTACCCGACATAATAATAACCAATGCAAGCAAACATGAATTCTATTTGTTCTTTTGTGTAAGCGTTTATTTTCGTGTGTTTGTTTGCAAGTCTGTGTGTCAAAAACGTCAAAATGTCTGTCTGTCTCTCTGTATCTCTCAATATCTACAGTATACATACCTCTCTCTCTCTCTCTCTCTCTTTCTCTCTCTCTCTCTATATATATATGTATGTATACATATATATATGAATTATGTATATAAGTGTACATGTATATATATATGTATACGTCATATATAGATATGTAAATAAATATATATATATATATATATATATATATATACATATAATTGTATATATTTACACACACACACGCAAATATATTTATATATTTTCTTATGTGAAAATTATATATATATATGTTCGTGTGTGTGTGTGTGTGTGTGTGTGTGCGTGTGTGTAATCAATGAGCTGATTTGTTTTGCTGTGCTAACTTCACGGCCCTGGCGACGAGTCGCTAGAAGAAATGTTGGTGTCGATCATACACCAAATTACCCCCTGGGCTTTGGCAGGCGAGCTCGTTTGATGCCTTTTCATTGGCCTTTGTTCTTTCTCAGTCACGATTACTGCATTACTTCTTCCTCTTTTATGTGTGTGTCTTTTTGTGGGGGGGGGGGAGGCGGGAGCCTTATACATTATTGGTTGTTCGTGTCATGCAACGTTTGCCGGGAGGAAGGTCTTGTTAAATTTCATGCTTCAGTTCGCGCGCAGTGTTGCTGCCACTGGCATTTTCATTCTGAACTTCCATGCTATGTATACGGACTTATTGGTATGAATTATCAAACAGTCACGAAGTATGTAATGATTATTAGACTGCTCCCCCTAGATCGGTGAATGCGGAGTTGAAAATGGTAGTCATAGCAACAATCCAATAACATGTTCATCCATCTTATCCCTTCCTCGTCAATTTAATTTTCGCGATCCATGTGAGCACACACGTTCATCCTATTGGCGCTTTTTTGAAAGTAAACGTCTGTGAACGTCTCTTCCGTCAGAATGCGAACGAGTATAATCAGTGACAATTACATTCTCTCATTTATAATGAGTCACGATCGATATCGTTACTTCCGTTGGTCTATGATGAAGTATCATCGACATGAAAAGAACCACGAGTTTCCATACAAAATGATGATCGTAGAAATATTCTTTCCGGATATTTTTTTTTACTGACTCATTGACATTCAAGATTCAAGATTCAAATTTATTTTCACTTCCATCAAAATTAATAAACAAAGAAATTATATGGAATATATATGTACAAGATATTTGAATTAATTGCAGAATGTGATTTAACAAAGTACATATGAAAAGAAGTAGCAGATAAAAAAAGAACGTAATTATACCTTTGTTAATATATACATAAAGCGTATAATACAAATCGTCGGCCTCATGCCAAAAGGGCCCTAACAGTGTACAAAGTGTATGGTGTTAAGGCCCTTTTGGCATGAGGCCGACGAAATTAACTAAGGATGGGGATGGAAATGGAGGGTCCAAATATCAAGAGGCAAAGCTTGTACGATATGGGACCCTCAGAAATACCCAAGACAGCAATACAAAACAAAATAAAACGAACCGAAGTCAATTGACATGAAATCATAATAATTGGGAAGTGAAAAAAGAAAGAAAAACATTGACTAATGCTAGTTTAAAAGTCCGGTGTTAAATATGAAACACCGAGCTTTGTTAAATTTTTGGTGCTCATTTGTGGTGTTAGATCAACATCTTCGGGTGTCACTTCAAAATATATATATATTTTTGTAAAAGTTTCTTAGTTACTGTTTTTCTTGTTGATTTTGAATTTCAACAAGACGATCGAGAATTTTCCGGTAAAGTACTTGATTTTGGAGAAAAAAAAGAAGGTGTGAACACATTTACACCAGAGTAACACCAGTTGATGTGGTCTCCTATTGAAGCTGGGTGGGAGTTACACCATTGACATCAACACTAGCAATATCAAATCAACACCATGCGGTGTCATTGTTGAATTAACACCAGCGAAGTGTCAAAAGTATCACCAGCTGTACTGTCAAATTAACACTATGAAGTGCCAGGTGAACACTTTTCAACACCATCACAACATACTTTCTATACACCTGTGGGTGTGATCCTCTATTGACACTTGATCGGTGGTAGATTTAACACCCGTGGTGTTAATTCTAACACCATTGTTTTTGCAGTGTAGGGGGGAATTAGTCCTTTGATGAAGAAGATCCAGCAGGGAATTTGATTTGATTTGATTTGATTTAAGTTAATCTTATGCATAGTAATATTACTCAAAGTCTGGGTATATTCACATATATATATATATTTTTACTTTTGTGACATCCCACAGTGCATAGGGTTATCGTCTAGACAAGGTGCACAATGAAAAGCGTTATGTTTTCAGAACTGATCGTCCAATGTTCCGTGAAATCATCTATTTGTCTTTTCACGCATCTATTCAATCATTGGCATATTAATTTATCTATTGATAAGTATTAATCTATTCATTAGTCATTCATTTATCAATAGATTTCTTTGTTTTAATTCGATGCCTTGATGGTAACATCACGATATGAAATTTGTTATTTTTTTTTTCACAGAGTTCACAGAGGAGCCAAAACGTTTTCCTGTTCGTAATCTCTTTGTCGGCAACGATAGTTTCAAGTAAGTAAGGGCCTAGTAGGTCGACTATACAGCAAATAGAGGACAGTGTTTATGTTTTTTTTACTTTGAGAATGTCGTTAAACCATTACGTAGATCTTTCTTTGTTGCTTTGTCGTTAATGGTGTAGGAGATGGTCTGACTAGAAGTGGGAATGCCGTCGTGCGCTGACGGGGGAGAGCAGTGTTGGATAGAGCGAGTGAAGAATAGAATGAGTATTAAACGCCGACATGTACATCGCGATCGAGAGCATTTTGAGGAAAAGCAATGAAACTGTCATAGGTGTTCGTAATGATACGATATTGGGCCGAATGCATAAAACAAGCAATTGCTTCAAGCAAAAGCACAAGCTCGTCTAGCAGAAGGTCTAGCTCAAGCAATTGCTTAAATCCATATGCATAAACTTTTGCTTGTGCTTATACCTTTTGCTTGACCCGCACAAGCAATTGCTTGCGTTTTCAACAAAAGGGACGTCACGCCTGTGCGAACACAAGAACAAAGGAGTGTGGCAGCATGTATTTGAAAGGGCATGTGTGTGCGGAAACATTTCTTGACATAGCAGAAGAGCTATGAAATGACACTCATAAATGCACACACAGAAGCACACACACAAGTATACACACACATGTATTACTGGCTGATTCCAATCACTGCTTACAGCAGCCCGGATCTTCCAGATCGCACGTGGAGCGGGTCTCTTTGCTCTCCACCGAAGTCAGACATCTTACCTGTTTTTCATCACATTTTACGTGCTAACCGCTAGACATTCCCGTTGTTAAAATAAAAAAGTTTTTTACTCTACTTATGAGTAATTTCTTGTAGATTTATACCACTCCTTCACAAGTGTGGTTCTTCTTTCATGAATATGAAAATGATACTTAAAAGGGAACGTCCCAGCTAAGCAAAAGCTCAAGCTCATTTTATAGAGCTTGGAAAATCGTAAGCAATTGCTAGCAAGAACTAGCAAAAGGTATGTTTTACGCATACGTTTTTAAGCAAATGCCTGGTCTCTAAGCAATTGCTTGCGGGCAACAAGCAACTGCTTGTACTTGCTAGCAAAAGCTTCTGCTCGCAAGCAATTGCTCGTTTTTGTGCATACGGATTCGAGTAAAAGGCTAGCACAAGCAATTGCTAGCGTTTATGCATGCGGCCCATTATATTGATTCATGCAGCAAGAGTTAGAATTTTGACTGAGAGAGATACTTTAATCGACTGCTTGCTGTCAGTCTATTTATTACGTTCTTTAATTTGCATGCCGCACACGTCAACGAAGGTTCAGCTGTTTGCGGTGATGGTTACGGGTTGAACTACACACTATTCATGAGGGAGCGCTGTCCGAAACTCCAGACGACGGTCGGGGACCCGGTCCAGCTGATTCCAAAGCTCGAAAGGCAAGCGGTGTCCTCGTTCGAGTGTTCCGCCTCACTAGCCCGCCGGGCTCCCGCTGGAAGACGGATTTGCCGCGTCCCAGGTATAAATTGTTGTTGTTGTTGTTTGGTTTGGTTTGACTTGCGTGTATCATTCAAGATTCAGTGAGATCACCGTGGTGATAGCCTTTTGTCAAGGCCTTCTCGCTGTAACGGGCGAACGAAGCGAGCCTAGCCGAGCGTGACAGCGCAACTCCACTCATATGGCCTCTCATCACCATACGGCGAGAGGGCCTTGACAAAAGGCTACCATGGTGACGGAGAGGAATACAAAAAACAATGCCGCACCAGGAACAATACGCCTTTCATATTAGTCGGTGTCTTGATTTTTCTTTCTTTCTTACGTCGCTTAAATAACAAAACACAATTTGAACCTAAACATGTTTTGTCCTTGTCTAATTCTAGGAATTGTCACAGGGTGTACGTTAGCTTCTTTGTTTTGCACAAATTATATCACTCGATTGGCCTGAGACTCTTGAAACCTGATGCTCGTAAAACTCATCATCATTAGATTATTTCAGCACAACACTTTTCCTGTTTTGGGAGGTGGGGTCCCAAAAAGGAGATTTTATGATTTATTTCATCACTACGATTTGAGACTTCAGAGGAAATGACTTAACGTCACCTTCTCTATAAACGTGTCATATAACGTGGTTGTTCTTAAAGGACAAGTTCACCTTCATAAACATAAGGATTGAGAGAATGTAGCAATATTAGTAGAACACATCATTGAAAGTTTGAGGAAAATCGGACAATCCGTTCAAAAGTTATGAATTTTTGAAGTTTTTGTGCAGTAACCGCTGGATGAGAAGACTACTGCAGTGTGTGAAAAACTTAGATGTCACATGCGTACAACAATATAAGGAAAATATAAAGAGAATTTCACAAAATTTCATCTTATGAAAAAAGTACACATTCCCCCGACTCGTTACCGACAAATGTTATGGGTAATATTATTCCCCCTACCTTTAGAAAGAGGCAAGTCAAGTGCTCTTTTATTATGCGAAAAAAGTGAAAATATGTTGAATTTTCTTTATATTTTCTTTATACTGTTGTACGCATATGACTCACAAGCTGTAGTAGTCTCCTCATCCAGCGGTTCCAAAACAAAAATTTTAAAAATTCATAACTTTTGCATCGATTGTCCAATTTTCCTCAAACTTTCACTGATGTGTTCTACTAATATTGTCGCATTCTCTCAATCGTTATGTTTATGAAGGTGAACTTGTCCTTTAATATCCGACCGCTTTGAGAAAGATTTCAAAATTTGAAATTCTATTTCTTTCTTATATGAAACATACATTTTGTTTATATTTATATATATGTGTATATACCTATCTCTCTGTCTCTTATATATATATATATATATATATACATATATATATATATATATATATATATGTTGACTGAAAAGATAACAAACTTTGCCATCGTGTAAAATCGTACCCTATAAGATCAAGACTCCTCCACTTTCCTTTTTCTTCTAGACTGTCACAGTGATCCATGTGCAAACGGCTGGTGCGAAGAGACTATTGAGAGTTTTGTCTGTCACTGCCTGCCTGACTTCACTGGCGCCAAATGTTCAACAAGTGAGATATGGTCATATTCCTATTGAAGTGTATTGGGAAAATTGATCGTTCTTCTATGCTCATGTGGGCGTTTGTCTAATTGGTTGAATACTTAAACGCATGCGTGTGCATTCACTTAAATGTGTATGTATGGTTGTGTGTTTTAATGTAAATAGTCCCGTGGAGGTGATTTCGTCGCACCTCCACGGGACTATATCCCAACAACTGACATTAACGACACGGAATATTATATGCGTACTAAAACACCGTGGCCTACTAATCTATTGTTATGAAGGGCAGTGAAAAAAAATGCTTATCCAATACTTGCGAGCCAGTGGAGTAAAATGGAGACAAAAAGGGCATTAGCCTTCAATCGTAGCAAGTATTTTTGTCTCTGACCAAGATTCTGCCTGGATAAAAAGTTCAGGTCCATTTGACCCCATTTATATATAGCTATAGAGTTGATCTAGACTCAGGAAGAATGGGAGTAAATTGCAAGCAAATTACAATTGAAATGGGACAGATTGTTGATGAGGATGGCTATGTATTTAAAAATACCAATGTTGATGTGAGTCTCTGCGGGTATAATTATGATTACAAAAAAAAAATGACTGAAGAACACATTTGAAGGAGCCTACATTAGTTCTAAAGGAGGTTCTGCACAGTATTGGAAGGAGAAAAAGAAGAGGATGTAGTAGTAGCAGTAGAAGCGTGGATGAAATTCAGTCAAAACTGAACCATGCTCTTGAGGAGGTTTACATATGGACCCCAAAAAACAAACTGCTTCTGAATATTAATAAAACTAAAGTAATGGTAATTGGGTCTAGGCGAAAAGTTCAAACTTTAAATGTCAGCAGATTATGTACAGATAAGATCAACCCCAGTCGAATGTGTTTCTCAGTATAAATGTCTTGGAATTATGATAGACGATAATTTGCAGTTGAACAAGCAAGTTGATACAGTCGCCCTGCAAGTAAAGCAAAAATTAGGTATTCTTAGAAGGCTCAAGGGAGCGTTCAACACTCACTATCTCAGCCTATTATACTGGGGTTATATCCTCCCACATGCCTTGTATTGTTGCAATGTATGGACCAACAGGTCACAACAAAACTACGAAACCACCAAAAGGTTACACAAGCGAGCCGCTTACATTATAGCTGGCTGTTCATGGGAAACCCCATTCGCGTAAGTGCTCAATCAACTTAATTGGCCAACGTTACAAACATTGTATTCAAAAGCAATGGCATGCATGACATTTAAATGTGTACGCCATCTTGCACCCTTTTTACTCGCAAATAAGTTTGTTATGCATGATGCAGTAGCCCAACGCGTTACACGCAACTCTGGGCAGTGCAAACTTGAGATCCCGAGATGTAATACCGAATTTTACAGGAGATCATTTGTGTGCACAGCGGTATCTCACTGGAATAATTTGCCATAAGAGACACAATGTTCCCCCAACTTAGGTTTGTTCAAAAGCAGATTATGATATGTGTGAATCTAGAGACACGATGTTCCCCCAACTTAGAATTGTTCAAAAGGAGCCTATGATATGTGTGTTTTATTATCGAGATTATTTTTTTTTTCAATGACTAACACGGTCTTTCACAGTTTTATCGGTTGTTTGAATTGTGCAATAAATGTTATTGTTGTAGTTTTCCTAATTCATTTTTGTTCATTTAGAAACGTTGTAGTATTCATATGTCTTTGAAATTGTTCTATAAGCGTTATATGTTTGATTTTGATTGTATTGAATGTATATAATATTTTTTTCTTTTTCTATGTTTGTTAGTAAATGTAATTCTGGAATGTTTTATGTTTTGTGTTTTTAAAGGGCTCCGATGAAAACCAGCAAGTGCTGACTTTGGCTACCCTTTTTAAATATGTGAAATAGATAAACAAATAAAGAAGTAGTACTCCACGGGGAACCCACCGTATCGGTGATACTCTTTCGAAATGTCCTTCTTTATCGTCATCATCGGTATGGAGGCAATCCTGTTACTTTCAATTATTTAAAGGCGTATTTTTTATTTTGTTTCCTGTAATTCATTTACAAAATCTGTGTTGTATACACGAGTATGTATTGATGCATAATAATGATTGCAGTCAATGACAATATAAGAGTTAT
This sequence comes from Diadema antillarum, assembly GCF_040938485.1. Lineage (NCBI taxonomy): Eukaryota > Metazoa > Echinodermata > Echinoidea > Diadematoida > Diadematidae > Diadema > Diadema antillarum. The sequence goes on along the minus strand of NW_027271844.1, from coordinate 334,975 downwards.
GAATATATAATATACACATATATGAATGTATATGTATAATATCATACATACATACATTCATATACATAATTATTGCGATGAATGACATTCTAAATTACATTTTTTTTTTTAACAAAATGAAATTACTGCACACGTCCGCGACTATAGCAAGGCCTACCTTGATATAAACGTTTTTAACGCCACTTTTGCATTTCACCTTCACACTGATGGCAGGAACGGAAATCATAAGTAGTACCGAGGAGGTTTTGACTCCCTCAAAAGCAGCAACGACCATTCAGTACACAAAACCAACCGCTGACAACATGTGCACGGGTGATTGTCGGTCCACTACCCAAGAAGCTTCCTCTTCAGTGGATCTTGGTACTTCGTCACCAAACGTCCGGATCAATCCGCACACTTTCTCGACCTCGTCGTCAGTGACCGACGAGAAAACGGAAATACCTCACGTCAGCACGAGTCGACCAGCAATACAGATTACACCAGATGCGACGGTGAGGGACGTAACTTCGGTGACAACGGAGGATATTGACACCAAGAGACCGGAAACACAAACTTCAGCACGTGGGACCACTGACAAGGTAACCACGACGACAACCGAGAATGTTAACACCGAGCGACAGGTTACACAAACTTCAACGCGTAGGACCACTGAAAAGGCAACTACAATGTCATCACTGCACGTCATCACAGAGGGACAAGTAACACAAACTTCAATGCCTAGGACCACTGAGAAGGTAACAACACAGCCATCATTACATGTCGACACCAAGGACATAACACAACCCTCAACACGCAGGGCTACGACAGCTGCGGCTACGCCATCTACGGCGGATATTACAGGAAGGGAAGCAAACCTCCAGACGACAACGTCAGTTATGTCAGCGCAGGCGCCACCACTGCGTACATTTGGTAAGCCATTGACAGAGAGATACAATTTGTTTTCGCTTTCATTACTCTCTGTTCTTTTTCGTAAGTATCACAAACTCAATTAATGTTCTCTTTGATTTTGTGTGTTATATTTCAATCAAGACGATCGCGTAGAAAAAGAAATGATAGCCCAGATTTCCTGCCACCTTACAAATGGCTTTTTACTGCTGCGCAAAATGCTCTTTGCGTATCATTACATTACTGAAATGTGATTTTTATTAGTATGGCCTAGTGAGATGTAGACATCAATATTCACAATTCATAGACTTTAATTTCCTATAAAGCATATGAGATCCACGAAAGTTTGCGGTGAATTGATTCACAATATTTTCGAAACTGATTGCATCGTAAAGGAGACAGAATCACCATTTAAGAATTTTATTTCAATAGTGACTTAACGTCACGATAATTAGATTGGCACAATTCCAATTTGCTCTTTAATGCTCAATTACGGACTTTGACGAACCAGTAAAGGACGAAGAATCTAAGTAGATTAAACACTCTTCTCTCTTGCGCTTGTTCTCCTGGCAGATTCATCTCGCATCAACTGTGCTTTATCTAGCTGGGACAGTGCCAAGTCTTTCTGTAAAGTCCTGACCGGTGTCGAAATGCCCGTACCCTTCAACTCGTCCCACGTCAACGAGCTGGTCAATGGTGTCGACCACCAATGCGGGGTAGTCGGGTATCTCTGGTTTCGCTGCAAGCACCGTCATTATGACTGGAATTGCAAAGTCAGCGACACCGGCGACAGACAATCTCTTACTAGCATATACTCAGGAACACCTGGTAAATATGCCTATCAATAGAATTATAGAAATGGGCTTGGGGTCTGAAAATGGGTGAACTACTACGTGTGCTCATATACTTAAACATTAACTCTCTTTTCACCCCACATAGCGCATACAGGCATAGTCAACGAACTGTTAACACAAATGATAATTAAAAAATTAAACAGTTTCCAACTGCAAAGCTGAATAACAGTCATCAGAGGAATGGTTCTCTTACTTTCGTGGATCCGCCACTTCTGGGATGACCCCATCAGTGAATATCCGATTTGTTGCACTGTCAGAACGCCTTTCAAGCTGACAAATTTTATATTTTGATGTTATTACATTGATAGTACAATTGCTTGTGTGCTTGTGAAGCATCGTGTCTCTTTTTAAAAAGCGGGCAATTCTGAGCTAAACGAAGTATACAGGGCGTTATGTCGACCCCCAATGTTTTATCACAGTTTACGCCTCAAATCTATATTTCATTTTCCACGTAATTTATTACCAACATGGGTGCAGCCAAAACAAACGAACAAACAAACAAAACAAAGCAAAAAACGAATGCCACATTTTATATGAACGTTGTGGGTAGTTATCGTAACAAAATAAACGCTAACGTATTGGCAGTAAATTGATATCATAATATACCTATGCTGGGAAATGCTGGCACTTTAAAAATTTGAATAAGTAAAAGTTTCTACTCGGCTCACTAGGTGGAATTCTGTTTGTTTGTTTGTTTGTTTTTTGTTTGTTTGTTTGTTTGTTTGTTCGTTTGTTGTTGGTTTTTCTTTTTCATCTTTAGGGTCGTATTCACTTGATGCAATAATCTCTATTTCCCATGTTGTGGAAAGATATGCCGTCTTTTAATGATTCGAAAATCTATAGCAAGCCATTCTGGGAAAGTATTTCCCTGAGATAGTGATAACATAATAAACAATATACTGACAAATGATTTCAGTTTAATTTAAAATGTAGCAGGATCAGATAGAGCCGGAACGTGCAATGGAATCCGAGAGCTATATTGTTGTATACATCTTTTTGAATTGTAGCACTTTATTATAAATGCCACCGAGTAGAATGACACAGCTTTACATATGTCATGATCTGAAGCTTGAAGAACACCCAGAATGTTGACTATCAAATGTTGTGACTCTGTTTTCTTTTATTGTTTAAATTTTTGTTGGTCCTTTTTTTTTTCTCTGAATCACACTGTTAGAGTGGTTTGACCAGTCTCACAGCACACGGGATGGCTGCATGGCAGTAAAGGATGGAAAGTTCTACTCCCTCGACTGCAACATAGCTAGCGCCCGATCGGTATGTGTGTAGAAATCGCAACAGCGCCATCTACCAAACATCCGGCATAGCGGGCAAAATTGCGTCACGACAACGACCCCTTGTTTTCTGCACGTGTATGTTTGTACAGCAACAGTTTTTCACGCATTGTTACCAGTAGGTTCAGTAACGAACCTACGTCACTTTTCGTGTGCTGAACGTTCGTATGGTATGTCACGATGTAAATGAATGCAGTTCATGGATAAAAAGTCGTAACCACCAATTGAATTCGGTACTTTTCGATCGTGTCTGAGTGTGACATTTTCTGATTTTCACGATTAAAAGGGAATTCTACCCATATGTGGCTTGAGAGAAGGCAGCAATATTATTAAAGCATGATTTATTTGTGTGAAGTCCAAGGAAAACATAATTGCTATCCGGAAGTTCCACAAAATTTACTTTCATGAAAGCACACATTTCTTCGACTTCTTACAGACGAATGAAGGGTAATATTGCTCCCTCTGTTTTCCGATTGAGGGAAATAAAGTGCTCTTTCAATATGCAATAGAAATCATATCGTTATCCCCCAGTGGCGTCGCGAACTGTTGTAGTCTTCTCATCCAGCGATGCATGGCGGCACCGAAACTTTTAACATTATAACTTTCAAACGAACTGTCCAATTTTCCTCAAATTTTGCTACTAATATTGCTGCATTCACTCATGTATACGTGATCATTCCCCTTTAATTATGGAAATCAAAGAATTTCATACTCGGGCACGATAGAAAGGTATACTGAATTCACTTGGTAAATACATCGTGGAATACGAACGTTCAAAACACGAGAACTAGAATTGCAACTGAAACATAGGATCATTCTGCATGCAAAACCACTGTTAAAGCCCGTTGTTGCATTCGTCACTACTTGTACTAAAAGAACTAACAATACATTTATACCTGGAAACTGGGGAAAATCTCCAGGTTAGATCTGAAATACTTCATCATGTGGTTTTAAATCAACTCAGTTGGAAAATTTCGATTTGAATTTCGTTATTTGAGAGCGATGAGCTGATTTTGTATTCACGTCTAAGGCATCTTAACATGGTACTCTTTTTGTGGAGTAGATTGCTAGGAAATTTAATCTCTACTTGAAATTGTATTCTAAACATGAGCGTATTTCATTGTCAAGGGCATTACTGTACTACAAGTACACCGAGCCGAAGACGTAATAGATTATGCCATTTCAGGTTTCAAAGTAATTCAAGATTGATGTTATTTGTCAGTCCATTTGTTTTATTTGAATTCATTCTTTACCATTTATCACAGAAATTTTTGAGCTTGAAGTATCGAATAGACTTTGTGAATCCGCTGTGTTTGAAATCATGAAGTAGTATGCCTACATGTATTTTGACTGGGCGATGGAGAGAAGTTAGAGTTAAATCTCATTATGCAAACTTAAATCGACAATCTGTTTATGAAACCTTTCTATAACATGATTGTGATGTCGATTACATTGATTTTGTGTGGTTTCATTCCAGCACCTCTGAGGTGATATTATCGTCACATCGTGTTAATTGCATATGAGATTATGATCTGGGTGATGTTCGTTATTCCGAAGGTTCGTTAGTACGAAAATGAAAACAAGGTTTGCACTCACGAGCATTCGGAATTGCAAACTTTTTACTACTGATATTTTCGTTTTCAGATTAACGAACCTGTTCTTATTATAGCATTAACGAACCTCCGAAATAACCAACTAACCAACCGGAATAACGAACTGTAAACTATGATCGTGACCATTTTTTGAAATGCCATAACTATTGTGATTTTAATGAGATTACATTGGAACTTCTACCGATCTTTTTGACCGATACTACAATACTATTGTTGTTGATAAAGTTTGGAGTTGAAATTAGTTTTAGAAAATACTGTACTTTTATCTACATAGATTAGCTAATCAGACTGCGACGCTGTCAATTGTTGATATAGAGAGTGCAACTGTGACTGCGAGATGCAGTGGAAATTGTTTGTCGTCTTATACCGATAAAGTTTGTTATAAAATGGGTTCAAGAATGTAGCCAATTGGAAGCGCTGAAATGAGTCAGGTGTGCGTGCATTAATTTATCACTAACATGCCCGGCTTGACGTCACAATGTTTACACTAGCAGTGCGCACTCAATCAGTTGTTACAAGTGCGTCGTGCGCTACTATACGCGCTGTCAATCCTGTAAACAACTTCTAGTTCGGGCTGCCGGCCGGCCTTTCTTGTGCATTACATGTGTGGCGTACGTATACTCTTATACGTACAGTATTTATATGTGCGGGATTTCCAAGTGCGACGTGCGTAAATGTTTGGGACGAACATCTTCGGACATCTTGATTCTTGAGCGAGTGCTACATGTAGCTGACTGGTATTGACCCACAAAGGTACGTGAAAAATGCTGTTAGTTTTCGACCCATTTTATAAAACAAATGATGCACAGGATTATTTCGTGGCGTTAGTGGAGATGCAGCTCACTCTCGGGTCACTAACGCACTCTATCCTGTGCATCATTTGTATACTATTGAACTTGCTATTGATCGTGCAACTAAACGCACGTTCCTTGATTTGACCGTTGAGCTGCATTTATTAGTTCAATTTCATTTTCGGATATTGCAGCACTTTGCACATTTGCTAAAACTTTCCTCCTTTTTAAAAATGGAAATGATGAATGATGTCAAATTCCAGTTGATAATCAGCAGTTTCCATATCTTGTGTTTTATGCAAAAGCTTTATTGAGTGGATCGTGACTTCATTTCAAGAAAACTGATTTTGTTTATTGGATGACTTCTTTATATTCAGTAGTGTTACAAATGGTATTTTGTCGGGGTTTTTGTTGTTGTTTTTGTTAAGTTTCACTCATTCTGTTTTGTTTTGTATTGGATGAAAAACCCTTCGTTATCTTCACAGAACATACAGCCATATCAACACACACTCACACACACACAAAAACTAATTTAAAAAAAATCATAAATAATGATGGAATGCTTAATACTAGCATATCAAAGCTCGATGGATCTCAACTTCATGCTGTACCCCGGGGAACTTGCTCCGAGGCTCATAGCATAGAGTTAAGATCCGATAGCAAATGATATCCACCATACCCTAGAAAAGCAGTCTACATCTGTTTTATAGACCGAATAGAATAATTAAAAGAAACTGAATTTACCTGGTCGATCGTGATTGTCATCATCGTTTTTGAGCCCTGATAATTTATCGTTGATTCATGTTATGAATTATGTTATGTTTATTATCATATCTGCTCTTACAAACTATTATGTATGATAAATATTCATTATGTATGATGTATATATATAATACATAATATATATGTATATATATATATATATATATATATATATTACAACGAGAGGAAGTCTTTTTTTTTATTTTTATGTATGAAACCGATGCCTTGTAAGTATCAGTGTATGGTTCATGTGGGCATAACATATCGTAGTTTGCATTGATATGATAAATATGTGTGTATATTACATGTATATGTATATGGGGCCTTTATGTATAAATATGTAAACATAAATGTTTATGCACATATTTTATATATACATATATATGCAAACACACATGAATAATCATATATATATATATGTATATATGTATGTATATATATATATATATATATACATACATATATAATACATGTTACACTATAGGTGTTACAAAATAATAGAAAACACTCACATTGATATGAACAATAGCTAAAGAGTGTGCAATTTTGTTGGAGGTAATTTGAAAATGAAAGCATGATACAGTTTCATTAGATTCAACATTAATTTTTCAGTAAAGCCCCAGACACATAGACATCCCGGATCACCCCGGACCACCCCGGATCTGATCCGGGGAGAGATCCGTGTTGACGCCGGGAGGCCAAAACGGCAACTTTTGGAGGTCAAAAACATCCGGCGTCATCCGGGGATTGCCGTGTTGGCAGAGCAATCCGGGGTGCTCCGTGTGGCTGCCATGTAGCTGCCGTGTTGATCCTTGTAGCTGCCGTGTTGATCCGTGTAGATGCCGTGTTTGTCCGTGTAGACGCCGCGCTCTTCCAGCCTTATCCGTGTAGCTGCCGTGTTGATACCGTGTGTACAGTCATACCAGAATCCCGGATCTTCCCGGATCTCCCCGGACGTCCCCGGATTTCCCCGGATCACCGTGTAGATCCTTGAGCATCCGTGTTTATATGTGACTGGGGCATCAGGTTTCAGATTTTGCTCTATTTTCAACCCTCTGTAGAAACCTTTAACTTTGCACAGGTGTTATTGGTGTGTATAAGAGTGCGTGGTTGACACCCAGACAATGGTCCTGGACAATGGTCATGATGGGAATGCTCTATTACATAATCATATAGAAATTCCACTATCCCAGCTAGTCTTTATTCTTTCTGAAATGTGGTGTATGCAAGCACATGGAAACATGTGCTTCCTTTTTTCATGTGCGTGCATTTCACCCTTTGCCATGAAATGAAACCAGCAGTGCCCAGGGCAATCCACATGAATAATTGATAAAGCATTCATGTGCCTTGCAGCAGAGCTCTGAACAGGTGGTAGCCATGCCCATTGTTCAGGGCCATTGTAAGCATACACTCCCATACACGCCATTGGTTCCTGTGTAAGTTCAAGTTTCTATACAGAGGGTTAGAATTTGATCAAAGTCTGGAACTTAACAATGAAATAAATCGTGGATTTCGTGAAACTAATATAGGCCTTCATATTCAAATCACCTCCAGCTAGATTTTACACTATTCAGCTATTATTCATATCAATGACAATTTTATCTGATAGTTTTTAAACTATGAAGGATCAAAAGTGGGAAATGTTTTTTGTAACACCTAGTACATACATAATGGATAGTCTATAATACAAACGCACAAGGACAGAGTTTCTCTTCCCAAAATAGATTCACATAGAGATGTCCTCATTAATGTTTTCTTCCATTGCAGCGTCATCATCCACATATTGTCACTACACTGGAACCACATAACGAAGAACTACAATAAAGTTACTCCGAACACTTTTGTATTCACATTCATCTTTTTTATATACTGGACATATCTACATCACATCTATTGACAAGTTTTCTTGTACACTATCAGCGATTTGTGTTAACTAAAGGTCCATCGTACATATCCATAATTTAATCTAGCGATTCACACTAACGTTTTTGACACACGTAATGTTACACATGACTACAAATTACACGATGCCACAAATGACTTTATTCTTTTTTATATATATAGTTCCTTAAATACAGATAGAATAATAAATATTTCCACATATGATTGTGGTTTTATTTACAGCAACGCAAGTTTCAATTCATAAAGAGAAGACCCGTGAAGCAAAACAGAAAAGATACAAAGACACTACGTTAACATCTGATTTCCTCTTCAATTAAGTTCGGAATCCACTATTTGCAACATTATAATGCCTTTTGTCTACCTCAAATTAATACTACTCTGACCATATATTCGCTACTGTCGAATCATATGAGAAAGATCTTTGCAAGTTTTGGTAGTTTTCCGTTTCGTGCTTATATACCGAAGGGGAGAGCATACACTTTATAAGTGTATAATTATACTGGCTGATTATCATAAGTAAATTGGAAATACAAAACGCACAAATAAAGTTTTGTCCTTAAGGTTAATGCTGATTGCAATTCACAAGATTCGAGGAGAAACATACGTTAAACAATATTGGTAATTTATCCGAAGCTGTGATGTCTAAGGTCTTAATGAAACATTAAGCGTTAGTGATCCTTGTTTGGCCACGTTGTGCTTGAATTTCAAAATCACAAGAGTTCTTTTTTACATATACGCTTACTTAAAACCGTTTCTCTACAATTTAACAGAAAATGTTCAGTTAAAACAAAAGGGCATTCTTAAATTCGACAGTATCATGCCCATTGTTAAATATTCTAGTACATGAAACAGTCAGCAAAGACAGTTTGACAGACACCCTTTTAGAGAATCAAAACTGGGCATTTCTCCCTTTTTTACTTTTTTTTTTTGGTTGATATGCATTTCAACGAGCATCAGGAGATATAGATGGCAATGAAAACTTGATACCATTTGCAATGCGTCATTTTATAAATGCACGGATTAAAGGAAAACTGATGGCAACTGAAAGATGAAGCTTGAATTGCCAAATTTATAAATGACAGGAAGAAATAAATACTTTCATCGATCAAAGACAATTACACAGAAAATTACAAAAACAATGAAATTATATGAAATTATCCTATTTCATTTAGGTCAAATTATCAAATTTCATTCGAAACAAGACTTTCGTCAATAACTTAGACAAAATTATGAATTTGTGATTTGGCATTCCATTTCCAAGTACAGTCAAGTTGTAACGACCGTGTCATGATAACAAGGAATCCTTCATTACATCAAAATATACATCCTTTGCAAATCCTGGAATTTTGTACTTTATTGTTAAATCATATTTCAATTGTCAAATCAAATCATTGTTCGGAATGTCGTATAATAATCAAACATTGTTCGAATATTAAAAAAAAAAATGTTTTTTAGAATTTATGTCCAGCAACTTTACAACGGATTAAGAAAACGATACTTTAAGAACTTCGCTGATCAGGAGCTGAATTCAATCATTTTCACTCATACATTTTTTTAAAGAAAAACAAAATTGAGGAAATTGGGTGTTGTTGCCTCGCTCCATCGCTTTCTTCCAGAACTGTGACAGACCGGCGTAGATCTGGAGCTGAAAGATAGGAAATGGAAAATTGAATAATTAATTTGTTGTGAATTATGACTGAAAGTTAATCTACAATGCACCTCAGTATGGGTAATGATATGTCCCCTTCCCCGATTCCACTGTTTGAAAACGTAGTTCCCTCCCTCCGCAGAAAGGACGAATTAAACCATGGCAAATCGATCTTTGCAGTTCATACGTGTTAATAGGCAGCTTATAAGGTTCAGAGTTCTGAAGATGAACACAATCACCTAACGTTTTTAATGCAAACAATTACGACTATACAACGAACCATGCTGGAAAGAACACAGTGTTCCACAGTGTGAAACACAATGTGAAACACAGTGAACACAGTGTGAAATCTCTTCACACTGTTAAATTCGAGCGTTTGAACAATGTGAACACAGCGTGAATCATCAATCACAAAGTGAAACAGAACGTTACTACGCGAACTCTCTGTGAAAAACCACACCACTGTGTGAAATCATCTTCACACTGTTAGATTCGAGCTTTTTCACATAGTCGACTATGTGAACACAGTGTGAACACACTGTGAGACATTGTGTTGTTTCCAGCGGGGAAATTTCGATATAACGAAAGAAAACTGCCCGTCCCGAGGACTTTGTTATAACAAGAGTCCACTGTACTTTCAGTTCCCGGCGTAGAATGTGTACGTCACACTGCTGACTTGTCCTGCATGACAGGGATAGGATAGTGGACCTGTCTTCAATCCCAGTTCTATAGAATATTCTAAATATCAAAGCGTGACCACATTTCAGGCACACTTCGTGATTTTGTTTCCTAATGAAAAGGAGACGAATCGTAATGTCTTGCTTTATTTGCCGTTGATCATTAATGTCCAAAAATTAAAGCAACCAAATTGTTTAACCAATTTGTGACTATGATCATGATAGAAGAGTATTTATGATGCGAACATTATAGCTTCAACTGGAATTTAATCACGTCATTTCGACACCTTAAGGTGACGATGAATAACAAATATTTACTTTTTTGTGGGTCAGAAAGATATATGTCACTTATTACGATGTTTTCTAAGTGCACAACAAAACACTTCCTTGAAAATATTATATTGAGACAATTATATGCCGAGCCAGGTTTTCCATGAGGTGCAGGGGATTATTCTCCTTTTATCAATGAAAAGACACTGATTACTTTTGATATCGTTGGCTGATTTCACTCAACTTGTCCAATAATGAGTAGCTGTTTTCTGTTTTGGTTTTTCTCTTTAATTCACCATGATGTAATCATCCTGTATCTACTGATATATGTAATTCCCGTTATAACGAAGTCCTCAGGACCGACAGTGTGGTTTTCTTTTTTGCCGTAATATCGAAAATTCGTTATAGCCGAACAAAAAAAGCCTTTAAAAATTATAAATGATTTGGGGGACCTGAATTTTTACTTCGTCGTAACGAGAGTTTCGTTATAACCGTATTCGTTATAAAGGCGGTGCACTGTAATGAAGAGATAATTGATTACCGTTGATGATTTTTCTGCTCGGATGATTTTATTATCTCCTCCTGCCAACACGGGTCATAAAGTCCAGGTTATTCCGCACCGCCTGCCTGTTCCTCAGCGCCGCTAACGAGTCCATTTGATTACGTAACGCATCGACGGCGGCCAGGCGGAGCCCGAAGTTCACCTGTCTTTTACCAAACTCTGTTTGACAAACGAGAGGAGGGGATGGAATTCAATTTGCTGCAAATGTTATCATATTCATGTATTTCATCATTCATTTCTTCATAGTTGATTATTAGCGTTGTAGTAATTTGTCAACCTTTCATGATGTGCAACATAATTACAATGAAAATAGAAATTCACGTAGATAAGGGCTAGACATTAGCGATGAGCCGATGGCCTGGTGTCAATAGAAAATCTACGTCAGGCCACGAAATTTCCAAAAAGTGTCTCTTCTCGTGGCCCGATCGGGCAACTAAGATTCAAAACGGATTGTAATGTTACCTTTTATTTCGGTCCAGTACTTTTTTGTTTTTTTTTTTGGGGGGGGGGGAGGGCAACTAAAATTTCAGATTACAAGATAGCAGTGGTCCGAACTGGCTACCGGATGGAAAAAAGTCAGCGTCAAGCCCTGCGTAAATTAAAAACATCCCGCAAAATTAGAAAGGAGAGTCGATTGTATGTAATGCTTTTTTTTTTTAAGCCGTAGGGTTTATGTGCAAGAAACTAGAGTTTATCGACGTTTCCCATGTAGAGGGTTTCGTCTTCACATGATGGTATGTAGGTCAAAATCAGAACCTGTTTTGAAATAGAATGAGATCAGTATACCTCTAAAACCAGCTGCTTCATATGCATGTTCATAAGTGATACTTCAAATTAAAGATCCTCGTCATTCTTCCTAACCTATCCATGTTGTCTCTCCTTAATCTCCTTTGAAGATCGTTTTCATGGCGGCAAACACTAAGACATCCAAGACAAATAGCTTTGCATTTCAATAATCATTGCAATGATGGACATAAACTCTATTATGACAACAAGCATGAGGTTGATGTTGATGATGATGATGATGACGCGTTACTATGAAGCGATGGTGATTAGAATAGTTGTCAAATTTACCACCACTGCCATCAAAATATAGGAAAATTGATGAACCATCAATTTTGTGTAAGATCCACTAAAAGTGTAGTTGTTCGATAAACCTGGGTGTTGTACGATCTGAAACAAGCCTATACATCCTCCGAAGAATGCGCACCACACAAAACCATGCACATACCGTAAGACCTCGAGCAAATAGTATGTAACAAAGCCTTTGGCGCAAAACGAATTAATTCAGTTCTGACTGTTGATTCACGTAGCCTCAAAATTATCCCACAGAGCTTACTAACCCTGATTAAAAGCCTACATAATCGAATCTGAGTAGGAAATCAGAGATATTTGAAAAGACGGCGCCTTTATATAAAAAAGCAACAACAGCAACAACAACATCATCACACACACAAGTTAAGCCGGAGAAGAAACCGCATCGATTCTGCAGGACCTGCTTCGGTCTATCTGATTTGCCTATGACAACTACTCCAAAGCGATAGCAGCCCACAAGAAGTGCCCCCCCCCCCCCTTGTGTTTATGCTTGAACAATGGGAAAAGGCCTCGTCTGCGGAATTTTAAACCATTCAAATCAAACTGTTTTATGTGTTCTTGCCTTCAGTTTCTTCGTCATTACGTGTGTCCCTTTTGTTTCCATATGGAGTACCTTTACAGGAAGTCCTTACTTCAGAGGCATCTATGTGTGCTCTGTCTCGTAAGATGTCAATCGTGATAAAATATGGCGCCTTACGATATAATAAGATTCATGATTATGTTATGGGTGCTTTTGTCTGTGTTACTGGCCAAGTAATATCTGACCAGTGTTTCGTTGAGTGTATTTTGTTTTCTTTCTTTTCTTGGGGGTGGGGGTGGGGTACGTTATTTGAAATTAAACCTACGGGTAAAACAATCAGTGCAATTTGTTTCGCTGCGGCTAAGATCTCGCATTTGCGCCATTTCTCGCGGGAAAAGTATGAGCGGGTAATAAAGGGTTTGCGATGATCACTAATGGAATATTCATCTGTCGCACCTCGACTTTCTTCTCATCTGTCATGCAATGTCAACACGGATTTGCACATTCGGTGGTGGTTGGTTCCGCGCGCGATGTGTGGAGAGCTTTAAGCTGTTGTCTCCAGGGCGCAAGTATTAACATGATTAAAGATCATGGAGGAGACATTTTCTTCTTCTATTCTTCACCTGGGAGGTATAATACGTTGTCGTATGTTGTTTGATTGTTAGGACTGGACAAAATGTGAATGTCATACCAATAAGAAGATTGCATTCGCAATGTTCCGACAATGCACAAGTATTAAAGGTTTACCATTGGGAGCAGTGATTTAAAAAGAAAAAATGTTCAAAATATCACATTTGATGCATATATGTGTAGGTCAGTTGTATTACAAAACATCCTACCATGTACAAACTGCGCAATAATATAAGGAGATATTACTATTTTTCTCACTAAACCATTTTTGCTGTAGACGGTTTAGTCTAGAAGCATTTTTCCGATAACTTTTGTTCACGATAACTTTAATGTAGATTTAACAGTACACTGCAAAAAGTCCGGTGTTAAATAGTGAACACCGAGCTGGTGTTAAATTTTCAGTGCTCATTAATGGTGTTAAAATTAACACCCCCGGGTGTCATTTCCAAATTTTAAACTGTTTTTGAAGAGTTTCTTAGTAACTGCACTTCTTGTTGATTTTTAATTTAAACAAGGCGATCAAGAGTTTTACATTAAAATACTAGATTTTTGAAAAAATGTGAAAATAAATTTACACCAAAGTAACACCAGCTGGTGTGGTCTCTTATTGAAGCTGGACGGGTGTTAAACCATTGATATTAACACCAACAAATATCAAATCAACACCATGTGGTGTCATTTTTGAATTAACATCAGTACAGTGTCAAAATAACACCAGATTTAAATTAAGTCAAATTAACACCACGAAGTGTCAGGTGAACACTTTTCAACACCATCACAGTGCATTCTTAACACCTGTGGGTGTGGTCCTTTATTGAAGTTTGATCGGTGTTAGATTTAACACCCGTGGTGTTAAGTCTAACACCGATGTTTTTACAGTGTAGTTAACATTAATCATACTGATTCAAATTTTTACATTGGTTGTTTCTATCCCTAATTCACATTTTAGAGCTATTTTGAAGCACTGAAGCTGTGTTTTTGTTTCACCTGGAAATAGTGAATAATGCCTTTAAATTTAGAAGATCATAGTATCGTTTGCGGGTTTTTTTTTTTAATATTCCGTAATCAGCTTTTATATTGGAAGAATTTATCATATTATGTAGTATCGAATAACTGAAATTGATTGGCCGAAGTACACACATATCCCGTTTCCGCTTCAAATTACAAAAGTAAACAATAGCTGTGATTCTAAAACAGAACCGCAATTACGTTACTCCTATTTTCTCAAATAATGAATAATTGCATCCATCCTGATATATATATATATACATTTGACATAGATTTCTTCTCATTCTACAATGACAATGGCTTCACAAGACTTATCAACACGTTTTGTTGAAGTTTCGTTTTAAGTCAACTCACCGTCAGCATGCTATGGGTCAAAAAGTCATCAGTTTGCAAACAAAGTGGTTACACATATTGCGTTGTCAAACACCCACTTGAGTACGAGTTGGAGCACATGACCTTCCATGTGATATCAAAACACGTTTGGTTATGACATATCCTGCCTAACCTGTAATTAGGAAAAGTTGAATTTAATGCCTCGTAAATTTCATAACGATTTTTTTTATGATTACTTTTCAGGAATCATTATCGTTACCAATCCAAATTGTTTTTTTACGCAGGAAGCTCGGCCCGCTGTTTTCCCGGAAAATGTAATAGGCGAGGGAGTGTCGGGCAAATTACGAGCGGATATTCGGTTACGTCTAGGTCGATATGAGTGGGGAAGTGGGTACTTCTCCAACATATTTCCTTTGCCTTTGTTTGGAAAAAAATGGGAGTAAAACATAAGAGCATTTAGACGGGGCTTTCCAAACAAGAGGACACTCCCTTGCCTGCGTCATCATGTTGTTGCCGCTCGGCTGGAAACTGAAGCTGACGATCAATAAAGCGTGGCGCTAAGCTGACTGACCTTCCCGACCGTTTGAAGTGTCTGTCAATCCGGTCATTTTGAATTTATGGGTCGATATATTCAGCCTCATTCGTTTCCTGTCATGGTAACCTCAACAAGCTTTTCAGTGGAGGAAGTTGATGAAAAATCGGGTCGAGAGAGAGACACTTTCGAGCCACCTCGTGTGTAATTACCTTCCCTCCCATAACAAATCTTCTCTTTAGTCATATCTCCTTAGTGACTGCAATATTTCTCAGTGCATCGCACAATGTCAAACCGTCATAAGTGGGATGTACAGAATAAACATGTATGTACGCCTCATGAGTGATTATCAATGTAAATATTGTACATTTTATGTGTATGTATGTGTGTGCTTGTGTGTTTATGTGTCTGTGTATGTGTTCCACACCTGACAGAAATCATTGTTATTGAAATGACAGGTGAAATGTGCATCAACCCTATACACGGATACTTTCGCTCTATACTATTCTACAGTTACAGTTCGTTGATCCGAAAATGAAATTAGGTTCGCAATCACTGAGGTTTGTTTGTACGCACTTTTTTTTTTGCTAACCCTCTCTTTACTATAAAGTCTGTTTTCACAATATCAGTGGCACAATAACATAACCGGCACTCAATAGGTTAAACACAGTTAAACCCGATTCTTTCTATTTAATTCATAATCGCTGACATTCTTCCGCCCAAAAACACTGCTCTATTTTTGCTTCTGTTAAAAGTATTTTATCTTTTCATTCAATTTCCCAGTCGAAACTGTTGAAGGAAGTGGATGATATTATTGATACGTAAAAATGGTTCCTAAAGTCACCGTACCATGATCGGAAACCAGCCTGCGGGAAGCCAGATTCTGAAGGTATTTGCTCATAGATTTGTAGTTCATCGGCGACCGCGCCACGGGCTCGGCGACGACCTTGCCGGCGTACCCTCTCTTCCACTCGCTGTCGCCCTCGGTCTCCTCGTCGGCGTCCGTATCGTAGAGCATGAAGCACTGGCCGAGGGATGGAAGGCACGCGAGGAGAACGGAGAAAAGGGCGAGAAGTAAGACGAGTCTCGATGAATCGTTCATGGCTGGGTGTGACTCGGCTTTGCAACCGTCGAAACCTGGGAACAGGGAAATGAGGAAACGTCATGGAATCATGCTATCACTCACAAGAAAACTATGAAAAAACGGACTCATAAAAAAAAAATGTATATATATATATATATATATATATATATATATATATATATATATATGCACTGCAAAAAGTCCGATGTTAAATAGTGAACACCGAGCTGGTGTTAAATTTTCGGTGCTCATTTATGGTGTTAAATTAACAACTCCGAATGTCATTTCCAAATTTTAAACTGTTTTTTGAAGAGTTTCTTAGTAACTGCTTTTCTTGTTGATTTTTAATTTAAACAAGACGATCAAGAATTTTACATTGAAATACTAGATTTTTGAAAAAATGTGAAAATAAACTTACACCAAAGTAACACCAGCTGGTGTGGTCTCTTATTGAAGCTGGACGGGTGTTAAACCATTGATATTAACACCAACAAATATCAAATCAACACCATGTGGTGTCATTTTTGATGTAACACCAGTACAGTGTCAAAATAACACCAGGTACAGTGTCAAATTAACACCACGAAGTGTCAGGTGAACACTTTTCAACACAATCACAGTGCATTTTTAACACCTGTGGGTGTGGTCCTTTATTGGAGTTTGATCGGTGTTAGATTTAACACCCGTGGTGTTAAATCTAAATCTAACACCGATGTTTTTACAGTGTGGCAGAGGGGAAGGGAGGTAGAAGGGAGAGGAAGGAGGAGGAAAAAGAATATGATGATGATTACAACTGACGGACAATCGCCCTTCATCGAAGTATATCTTCAAAGATTATTCAGCATCTGACTAATAGCCATAATGATGATGATGATGATAATAATAATAATAATGATAATAATAATAATGGCACACATACTCGAGTGGGACTCAAACCCCGCGACCTCCTGATTACTATATAGGCGTCATTTTAGACTGGTCCGATCCCTTACGCCGTAACCAGTAATCTTTATAAGATATGAACTGACTTTCTCGAACAAACTCCGACCGGAAAACGACAGGAATAATGAAACCGCTTCAACTCTAATCTTTTACTGATTTTGAGTTGAAAACAGAAGAGAAAAAGACTGAGAGCTGCAATTTTGACTCTGTTAAAGTGTTGACATCTATGATAATGATTCACGACAATTTGCTCCTCCACCACACCCCACCACCTGCCATTCAAAGAATCTCGGACAGAACTTTTTTCTCAGTTTTATCCAAGTTTTTATCCCATTCATTTGTTTATTTATTATAAAAGAGCCAGTGTTGAGTGTGGTTGAGGGGGCCGCGGTCCCTGGGAAGAGTCCAGACACCATGTTCTTTCCAGCAGAGTTGTGAGTAATGCTAGGCTCTGGGGATCGACGATTCATTCGTTACCATATTTCTTTGTCTACATAGGGATACATTCTCCAAAATATTGGCTAAATGCCTGATGAAAAAACTAGAAAAGAAAATGAAAATAGAAAATTCGTGTGTCCCTCTTGCAACCCTGCAAATAAGATTACTTTCATTAGCTCGTATATCGTAGAGGTAGGTAATTTAGATCTTTCCTCAGAATGATAAAACTGGAAATTTCTTTATAATGGAGGGAGAAACAATAGTTTTTGTATTTAATTCCAGTGAATTTATTATGCCCATCCCCCCTGAAAAAAAAAAAGTCAATCGTTATTCTCCATAGAAAAGGTGAGCGTATCATCCAGTGACATGGGGTTAGCTTTGTTCTTTTTATTTATAAACTCTTATGTGCATTACAGTAAAATTCATTCACGATCTAATGGTCAAAGACATCATTCTTCAACAATGCAA
Organism: Diadema antillarum; assembly: GCF_040938485.1. Taxonomy (NCBI): domain Eukaryota; kingdom Metazoa; phylum Echinodermata; class Echinoidea; order Diadematoida; family Diadematidae; genus Diadema; species Diadema antillarum. The sequence continues at coordinate 316,672 of NW_027271844.1, read as the reverse complement.
AATTTCGTGACTTTTGAAAAAGGTATATATGACCTTTAAATCGAGTATATTGCAACGAGAAAGCAAGGACTCAACGAGGTGACACTGACTTGCAGCCTCGAGGGATAGAGGGCGCTGAAACCGGACTCTCTCTGCCCGTCACGGGTCATTTTCTTGCAACTGGTATCTACCTTCGATCCTTCTCCCCAAAAAAGTGTGTCAACGTATTGCGAGGCTGGGATTACACTCAACTGTGCACATGGTGCTCGTTAATCATCCCAGAGAAGTATCGATGGCACACTTCCGGCTAGTCGCGCCGTATCCATGCGACTTGAAGACACACAATCTACCCTTTAAAAACATGACATATCTACATAATCGTAGATGTTGCGCGAGTAGGAGGTTGAGTAGCAGATAACACACACTGCTGTTGCTGCCTATTCCACTTTCTTGTGATGAAAATGAATGTTTACTCAACATTTCACTCTCACGAAGGAGGTACTGGGCTTGCTAGAATACCTCATTGGAAATACAAAGAGTGCACCAAGAAAATAATATGTTCTCTCTCTCTCTCTGTCTCTCATTATTTTGTAATAAACCGTTGCTTATTTTGTTGACTGTATATGTGTGTTCTGTTTAAAGTATGTCCAAGGAGGTTCTTAAATATACTTCCTTGGTAAGACAAAGGAGAGGTCTGGCCTCGTGAAATCTTCAGATTATCACATAGTTTACTGCTTGTTATCAAGTTCGGAGGTTCATGTTCCCGCTTGATCGTTTGGACCACCTTTCCGCTCTCCACTTCTTCACCGACCTCAAGCATCCTCCTATCCTCTCATCCCATCTTTCTGTCATCCATTTGTTCTTGCGAAAATAAAGTGGAAATAAATTCAAATAAAATAAAAATCACACCATCATTATTCCATTGAGCTAACGGAGTAGCGCAATGAACATGCAATTAATGCAATTAATGATTAAGGGCGGTGAGTTGGCTCAGTCGGTAGCGCGTCTGCCTCACGATCTTAAGGGCCCGGGTTCGAACCCGAGTCTGGACTGAGCAACGTTGTGTGTAATCATACCGTCCCTCTAGCAAGAAGCAAAACACTCTGTCTCTTGGATAGGACATAAAATGGAAGTCCAGTGTATGAGAGAGTCACAACTCATGCACATAAAAGATCCCACTTCATTCATTCATCGCAAAGAGCAGGATGTTTAACCCGATGAAGTGGTCCACCTCACATCCAACTGGACTCAATGGAAGGCCATCTTAACGTAGCTTAATATGGGCTATCCAGCCATCTTCTCAGATGGAAATGAACAAACAAACAAACAACAGGCAAACCAGAATGACATGAATATGGTGTCATGAATACGCATTTGTACAAAGGGGTGTGGCCTGTTCGGCCCACATTGAAGAGTTCAGTGATCGAGATTGGGACGATGCCGCTTGAGGCGAGGGAAGAATAAAGTTTTCTTGTTACTTTAAGTACATTATCATGGTGGTGGTGATTTGTTTTATTGTCAAAATGTGTGACATGTTGTTGTGCCACCAGAATTTCCCTCCCTTCCGTAATAATGGCAATTCGGTCATCAATAAATTCCTTAATCACGAACGTGGAGTATCTCAATGGCGATATACGTGTGTGCCATGTCATCAAGACGAGCAAGATTTCGTTGGGAAGGGCTGTCATGTGCTGACAACACAAAAGTTCGGGTTACTTGTGGGGAAAATCAGACTCTCCATCCCATTGTTTCATCTGCAAACAGCTGAAATGGCATCCTTTAACGAAGAAAAAAAAAGAAAGAAAATATTTTGCTCTTCTCAATTTAGCGCACTATTTTCTTTCCAACGAAATACCCCCAAAAAAAATAGCATGTCAATCGTTTTGATTTTCCTCAAAGCGTTGCGGTAAAATGTGTTAATCAATCGATTTCAATCGCGTCAGCAAACGTTCTGAATACCGAATAGAATCTGTTTCCTCCGCGTGACGGGTAAGCTTGGGACTCTCTGTTTGTTTGCTCCCGTTCTGCTGGTAAGATGGTATCAACAAAAGGAAGTATTTTTGGTACATTGTATCTCGTAATTTGCATGCAGGCCCACAACTGAATGAGGTATTTGCCTCTTCTTCTTTGCGCGGTTAATACACTTTTCTCACAGAATACCTTATCGGTAAATGTAAGTCATTATGAATCATTCCGTCATCGACATGTTTAAAAATAATACCGTCTTCCCTATTTTGCCAGTGATCCAGGGCAAGCAACAAACAATAGAACCGAATGCCACCTTCCTTTTCTTTTTCTTTTTTTTGTGGGGGGGGGGTTGCTGTTCTTTTTATTTTATTTTTTGGGGGGGCTTTTGGTTGGTTTTTGTCTAATGTGTGTGTTTTTTATTTTCTTTGTTTGTTTGTTTGTTTGTTTGGGTTTTTGTTTTGTTTTGTTTTGTTTTTAAGGGACTACTTCTTTTCTGTATAATTACAGCGTATATGTAACCAGCTCATTACGAGCAAGAAGTGCGTTAGGAAAGCGAGAGGCGGTGACCGGTATTTTCATATCCTGTGTATATATAACTCCTGACTACAGCACGAGGAAGATCAAGATACTTTCATTACAGACAAATTAAAGTAAGGGGTGGGGAGAAGAACAATATGTATGCCCTCTGATATAATTCATCGCCAATGTTTTCTACATTGATGAACTCTGAAACACATGTACATTAATTGAACGTACAAATAATGTAGCTCAACATAAATCATCAAAACATCAAAACAAAAAAATCCTCAGCATAGTGGGAAACCATTGATAAAACTGAAGGATCTTTATTTAAACAAAACTGCAGGTTATTTTCAAACATAAGGGATGACTCCATAGTGAAGGAATAATGTGTTTAATCAGGGATTAGTGACTGAACAAATAAAAACGAAGATAAACATATTATTAAAGAAAAACATCATGACAAGTAAACTGAAGCCTACGTGTTCACTTCAATTCAATTCAATTCAATTTCATTCTATTCATTTTTTTTTTGTATGATTTACCAGTGAAATGTAGTAATTTTTCGAAGACAGTCATAAGGCGTACTATGCATCGGAGTCGTATACGGCAGGTGGTCGCTATAGACAGGTGGTCACTAAGACAGATTTGACTGTACTCAATGAGAAAACTGTCTCATAATTATGCTCTTAGTCTCCCGAAAAAAAAAAATGAAAGTAAGATATTACAGGAAAGTAGATGCAAAAGATTGGTATATTCTTTGTCATCATTATCATAACTACCCATTGCTTGACTTCGAACTGTCAAACCAAAGACTAGACTTTGTAGAATAAACTCCTTTATAAAGCATGATATTATGCACATCTCATAATATGAGAGATGCTATCACCCCCCCCCCCAAAAAAAAAAAAAAAATGTCTATTCAGACTTTATGTCAACATCACGTTCTGATCATATCCAATATTCAAGCCCAACTGTCGGTGTTCGGAGAGCCTCGTTTACCAGATGAAATCTCGACGTTGGCTCAACGGACCAAGGAGGCGGGTGGAAAAAGCCGGTTCTGCTCCTTTCAGACAAGAGAGAGTAATCAAGTGTAATAGAACCGAACACTTCATCGTACAACTATAGGCATTATAAGGTTGCAGATAGATCAAATTGTCCGGAGAGGGTGGGAGATGTGAGCTGTTAGACACAGCATTTAAAAATGGGATTTCAAAAAAAAAAAGAAATTGGTCTGGAGAAAGAAAAGAGCAATGTACGGCAGTGACAGAAAGAGAGAGGGAAATAGAGTAAAAGAAAGACTTAATACGTTTAGATTGTTAAGTTTCCCTTATGCTATTTAATCCATCGATCAAGCTCTCATTGTGGACAGGATACTTCACTTGTCATACTCGTATAGGCTACTTTAACCCCCCCCCCCCCCTTCCCTTTCCCCTTTCAACATCTCCTAGCTCTTCCGGAATCGAGGAAAGAAGATCCGAGGTAATTACAGGCATCACTCAAAAGATCTATCCCTAGGGTGCGTCGTACCGATTATCCAGACCGTTCCAGTCAAGAGCGCCCCCTGGCGAGCCACAGTTCGATGATCTCATAAAGAAAGAGGGAAGAAAGACAAGAAATCTCCGCCTCCAATGTTTAGAGAACTGATCAGGTGCGGCATTAGTGGCAATCAATACAGCCATCACGCTATTATGGCTCTAGTTTAGACTTGAAGAATCAAAGAATCATTTTAATCCTTTCATTGAGCTTTTCTTCAATTCACTATAATTCATTAATTTGTGCATGTATTCATTCATGTGTGTGTTCATCTTAAAAGAGTAATATCGGGTAAGCCAAAGTGATTGATTAAATTTCATTCAAAATATTGGCCTTCAACGATGAGAAGGATTATGTCACGCATATGTCTGGCTTCTCTCTCGTGGCGAAATCTCATGCAATCATAATGCAATGGTCTGATTTTATACAAGAATTGGATTTGTAGTCTTGGACTTTGTCTGAAGAGTACAAGAAATTCTTCCCCTTTTAGAATCTTGTAGGGTCCTACATGCTTGTAAAGATTGTTTAAGCGGTAAACATCTCTCACACAAAGTTCCTTAATAACGTCATATCTTAGCACGCTCATTTCGACTTGGAGGCGACGGTCACAAGATTTCTCTGTTCTTTTATGTTCGTCTTAAGGCATGTAAGGTTTGATTTTGTTCTTGGTGGAAGAAATTCTTGTCGCTGCCATTTTTGTTCCCGTGACTGCTGCAGGACACATTCCAGATCACGTCATCACGTTTCCAATAGTTTTAGGGTTTTCTTCACTTTTTTTTGTTGTTGCTTTGTTTCCACTTTGGGTCATACTGGGATTATTGATTATTGCAGGTGGCAAAAGGGAGAAGAAAAGAGCCTGGATGAGGAGACAGATAAGTGGTCGAATTTACACAGACCAAAAGTTGAAATCAGACTGCGGGAATCATTCGTGAACTAATGGCTGGAAAGAAACAAACATTATTGCCCCGTAGGTGGGTAAGCAGTAATGTTACTTTTCGTTATTCAAAGTGGGTCACCCAATAGTTTTTTCTTATTGCAACAGGAGATTACACCACAAAACGAGATTTAAGTAGAAGCAAAGGAAACACATCTTTATCCCTTCCCTTTCTACCCGGCCCCGACATGTTATTGCAGCCGAATTCCAAATTCCACTTATAAGAAGAAGAATCATGGGGAAAAAATCACTCTTTTTTTTTCTTTTTTTTTTCTTTTAGTAGTGACGCAATGAATGGGTAACGTGAAACTGGCCTCATTTTGCTCGGTACATGCCTTAATACCGCCAGGATATGGAGCCACGCGGCGCGTTGCCAATTTTGCGAATCAATGATGATTTGTCACGACTTTGTCCGACTATTCTACAGAATGGAAACAAAAAGAAGAAAGAAATATCGACAGGGCAAGAAGGTATAGGAAATTCCTCACGTTCCAAATTACGTCCTAACCAGAAACGGAGGTAAATCCATATTCATTTTTATCCTTTTTTTTTAACCACTGGAAATAAACGGGAAGTAACCATTGGTATCAGTGAAGTGATGATTGCCTGAAGTCTATTATTGGTGAGAATATAATACGAAGTTTAATACTAAAGCCACTCTACACTGCAAAAACATCGGTGTTAGATTTAGCACCGTAGGTGTTAAATTCAACACCGATCAAGTGTCAATAGAGGACCACACCAACAGGTGTAGAAAGTATGTTGTGATGGTGTTGAAAGTGTTCACCTGGCACTTCGTGGTGACAATTTGACACTGTAGCTGATGATATTTTTGACGCTGCGCTGGTGTTAATTCAACAATGATACCGTATGGTGTTGATTTGATATTGCTGGTGTTAATGTCGATGGTATAACACCCGCCCAGCTTCAATAGGTGATTTCACCAGCTGGTGTTACTTTGGTGTAAATGTGTTCACACTTTTTTTTTTCAAAAGTTAAGTACTTTATCGGAAAATTCCTGATCGTCTTGTTGAAGTTCAAAATCAACAAGAAGAACAGGAACTAAGAAACTATTCCCCCCCCCAAAAAAAAAAAAAAAAAAAATCTGAGGTGTTAATCTAACACCACAAATGAGCACCGGCAAATCTAACACCAGCTCGGTGTTTCATATTTAACACCAGACTTTTTGCAGTGTAGGAGGCTCCTGACAAAGTGAAGTCCTATATTTCAAATGAAAAGAAAAAAAAACAGTAAGAGTAATCGTCATCATCATCATCATCATCATCATTACAACGATAGATCTCAATAATTCTAAAATGCTGACTTTTTGGGATGATAAAAGTCAAAGCGATGATTTTGATACCGAGTATTGCTCACTGTTGTTGACAGTAAGAGAAATGTGTATAGTAAGTGTTGACAGTGAAATCTTTAAGTAACGTGGAACCCGAACTGGATTTGTTGAGGTGAATGACGGGATATGAATTTCGCATTTTTTTCTCCCTGATATTTCAGTAATCAATATTTATTTACAGATGTGACAGTGAAACAACGGAAACGTTTTATACTGCAAAATCGATCGTATCGTTGTTTTGTAGCCCCCCTCCCCCGGTACCTCACGCCCACATAGCAAGCACAATTTTCCTGGGAGAAAATTTAAAAGTCTATACGCCATAAAAAAACTGTGATTTTCAATACTCTCCTCTTTTTCCCACGTGTGCAGACAGACGTCATTAAAAGGATGTAGCGAAAGACATTCAACTTATTTTACAAGAATCGGATACAAAATGCGTCAATTCAACTGGGAATCACCATGTAATTTTCAAAAGAGCGGTTTCATAAAATGCATTTGGATTGAAAAAAAATAATAAACTCACAATTTCTTGTTTTTCTAAGATGATTTATTTCAAGCGATGTAGGGAGAACTGATGCGTGAAGATTTATAAGTTCGCAATAGTTGGCGATTCGGCGCAATTTTACCTTCACGGGAGCTGTTCCCCCCCGGGGGGGGGGGGGGGGGAGGGAACGATTTCGCCCTTTTGAGCCTATACGTGCAAGTGTTTCTCCACGCCGCATCAATCCACAGTGAATTATATTACTAGACAGGGATTCTCAAACGCCAAAGAATTATTGTCGTAATTTTTTTTTTTTTTTTTTTTTTGGGGGGGGGGTTCATTCCTGTTTTTCTTTTTAATTCTTTTTGTGGAAATCGTAAGAAATGTGATACTGATAGCCTGTAATTAAGTTGCATGAAACCGTTAAATGACTTTATTATACACAGAACTGCTGTAACCGTCGTAGATGCATGACCATAAATATACATGCTGTTTTAGTTTTCAGGTACCATATCATTCTGTGTGTTACGGTTGGAAAAACAGGATGGATAACATTTCTGTGTTTTGTTGTTGTTGTTGTTGTTGTTTTTTTTTTTTTTGCTTTGTTTCTATCGAAGTCACATTGTAGTCCGTTCGGGTTTTCTTCCAGGAATAAGATTTTATACGATGAATTATGGACAAAGTAATGTTTAATTATGCATTAAGAGATGAGCAACAAAACCGCAAGTTGATTGGACTAGTAATGGACTTAAACCAGCAAACTCTGTAATGCATGAAATGGTTTTTGTGTTCTTCATGTTTTCATTCATATTTCTTTTTCTTCCGTTGAACCTATTGCTCTCTTTACTTTTATCGAGTACGTCAATTCCAGTGAGATATCGGAGTTGAACTAATCGTATGTACTTGCTCGCAATTTCTTCGAAATAGTTTCTAATACACTTTTCTTTAAAAACAACAACAACAAAAAAGGATTGTGGCTTGTTTATTCGCTTTGATTGGACAGTGTCATTTGTCCTGCAAACTTGACATTTTCAGGAAGAGCATAAAATCAATGCCACGGGGTCAATAATGTCAATAAAATGACTTCTATACGCCGGTAAACTGTACTGACTGCCTAGTCAGAATCTCAAAGAGCTCTATACAAACAATGTCAGGGTTTTTTACCCGGGTTTGGACTTTGTTATACACACAGCCCTTGTCCATCTCTCCTAACTTTGACCTATAATATTAACGAAAGGATCGATATATTCCTGTCATCGTAAGTGTGTAAGAGAGCTCTCTATACCTTTTTTTTTTTCGGGGCCTGAGATTCGTTGTTTGTTTGTGCGTGTGTCTGCGTGTGTGTGTGTGTGTGTGTGTGTGTGCGCGCGCGCGCGCGCACGCGCTTTTGTGTATGTGTGTAAGTTGTTGTTGGATTTTTTAAATAATTTTTTGTAATTCACATGTATTGATCAGAAATGCTGATCTACTATTAATAAACTATTGAAATCAAACAATCTGTTTCGTGAATTTCGATAATCAATCGTTTTTCGTATACGTCAAAAGTCTGTAGGTAAAATGGCGTATCTTCTGCTTTAATAAATACTGCAAAATGATGGTTTGTATGGTAAACGTTCTAAAGTTGAATAGACTTTAAATTACATCGTAACTGATATATTCAGCATGATTGCTTCCGCCTTCGCGCAGTTATTAACAACGTGATCAGAATGTTAGGTTGGCGGATCATTTTCGCAGAAATTCATTATGTAAACAAACAACAAGATCAACGAATCCAACCTTTCAGCAGCAGTCATGGCAGTGACAATTCATGAACTTTAATCGCCTCTTGGCCTTAAAGTGACCGATGAAATTGCAAATGAAGTTTATGCCCTTTTGAGACTGAGCCCCTTTTACGTCTTTCCCAAACGTACGACCTCAACATGATCAACTCAAATATTAGCGCAACGTACGTGGATATAAGGCGGAATGCTACAGGCATTTTAGAGGGAATTAAGAATCGAAGTTGCCTTACGACATCTATGAATTTTCATGGCAATAACGTAAGGTATTAAAGCATAATTAATGGCAGTATCCTGCTCTATATACAGAGGAGAAGCAGCCAGAACAGTTTGATGAAAAATAAATGAGAGGAAAGAAAAAAGGGTAAAGAAGTAAGGATGATTTCAAAATGTGAAATCATGGCAGATAACTACATCCATGTGTCATGTGTGTTTGCAGGGGATATTATGAGTGAATGATTGGGAAAAATCGAGCCTGGTTTTAAAGCAGCGAAATCAGATGGACAAGCAAATACGCATAAGACAATAATGCTAATTCTTTCTCCCAATGGCATTTTTTTTTTTTTTTTTTTTTTTGGGGGGGGGGGTTCTCCCAAACCTCCGCCTACCCCATATTATGGCTCTTGTAGTAAAAATGTTGAAAGTCCTTCACGCTTGCTCAGTGCTAAGCACCGCTTGTCCGCACACGTACTCGCTATCAAAACGCAGTCACACCGAGTTGGGTCGGGGGAGGAGGTTTCAAGATTCCCGTGCCGCCGATCTTCCCTTAGGTCGAATTCGAGACACGTCAAACGTAGACGGTCTTTAAGGACCCATTTACAACTTCTAAAGAAAGGAAGAAAAAAACAAAACACACACACACACACACAAGGAAAACATGCGCGATCTTTCAGACACGAATGACCCAGAAGATTGTTGAAGCGCGGTTCGCACCATTTCTCAGCAAACTCTCAGCAGTATGGTCCCTGCAGAACCGACCTTTCTTGTTGCTATGGCAACGTCAGTGGGTCCAGCAATACAAGTAGAACCCGTTTGGACAGCTCGACAGCTCTTACATTCACACTGCATAACAGAGTAGACAGTTCCTCCTCCCCCCCCCCAAAAAAAAAACAAACAAACAAACAAACAAACAAAAAACAAAAACACATCCATTTGCCTGGTTGCAATGCACAGTTGGTCAATTTGAAGATGATTTGAAAACAGGCCAATGGGGAAAGTAATTCCACTTAGATTTAGGAAGAGCACAATTAATGTAAAGTCACATATTTGCCAACCAAAGTAAAAAAAAATCATTTTCTGCAACAAAAAGTTCCCACCCTATAGACTCTTTAACGCAGTTTTCATTAGTCCTTTTCAACATACTTTTGCCAATATTTAGCTTCAGTTTCCACTAAAGCACGTGTGATTAAGATAGATTAGGTTGATCACGCATTCGTCAAACAGCTCATTATTGTTCATTCTATCCTGAAGACGGATTTCCTTATATAACATAGAAACAACGCTGCACACACAGGAAAAGAAGATGTAATCTCCTCAGGTATGTGTATACCAAAACGCCCGGGCATTTTCGAAAAAGAGTTTAAGGAGGTATCTATTCCACGAAACCTTGAAAAAAGAAAGCAAATTTTATATCCTATCAGAATTAAAACTATGTTGCAGATAGTCAATACACACCTTGCAAGCAAGTGTTCTTACGATATTTTAAAAACACCCACACTTTTGAGTGTCTTTAGAATATCGAAAATGCTTCATAATAATTATGACAAAGAGAACTGTTTTTTCGGAGGTCGCTATGAGTGTCGCCATCATGGCCCAGATGACGGTTTCCTGCATTTCTCAATAATTATTTCCAAGAGTGTTTATGATTACTTGAAAAAGGAATCTAATGTAAATCACTTATTTAGCAAATACTAATACTGGTTATTATTTCGATGAATTGAGCTGTGTCATAATATATTTTACCTTGCATTCATTGTGTTGTATATCCCGTAACCTCGCAACATGAATGTTGGATAACATTTCCATGGGTATCACATTTTTTTGTAATAATTTTTATGCATTATTCTCCCATCATTAGGCGAAGCTTAAATATCAGGGTCTCAAAATGAATTAGTGAAATTAACACGGTATTTAGGTAAAAGGGGTTTTACTGGGGGATTAGCTGAAATGAGAATTAGCTGCGCATACCATTAGAATGATAACTGTCACGTTTCTTAGCTGATAGAGGTAGTATTATTTATTCTTACTTCCCCGGAAATAACTGGAATTAGCGTGTGGAAAGTCAGAAAACTACATGCATAGAAATCCTTCAATCTCCAAGACTCACAGAGTAGGAATTTGTAATCTGCTAAGGCAAGGAAGTACTATAAACATATTTCTTCTTTTCTTTCTAAAAGGTAAATGTGATTTGAATATTTGCGTGGGCTGTTATGACTTGCCTTCGATATCGCTGGGTTATTTTTTTCTCTCTCTCTCTTTTGATCGCATCAAATCATGAAAATACAGCTGTTTAAGGCTTCGTTTTTCTTTGCTCTACCTCTCAAATATGATCCAATCTTCAGAGGTTTGATGTTTCCCTTTTATATTATTAACAATTTAAGCAGACGTTGATTTGGAATTAAAGGAAGAAAATGAAAACAATGCCTCTTAAGAATTCAGAAAATCAAACAGGGACTTTTCATCATAAAACTTTGACGACGTGGCTCTCAAGGTGGTGATCCCCCCTTTTTTTACCCTAGGACTAATCCTATTCATATTAAGAGTGAAATACTTGGAAAGAGTAAGACACGTGAGTCAACAAATTTGTGGAAAATTGAATGAATTTAAATCACCTAAGCCCTATACAATTTCACTGCCATCTAAAATCCAATTCATGATACCGAGAAATTGTTTGAGGGATTTGCCTTTAGAGCACTGTACACTCTATACAATCACAGACCTTCTTTTTGAATTTGAGCAGAGGAATCAGTCTGCTATGTGTTGTCCTGTAATGTGACGAACTGATCAAGAATACTATGTGAAGGAGAGTCCATTGATACAGCCACGCTTTATGAGTTCAGTGACATTTTACGCTAATGACGTCACTGTCACATGTCGCTAGGACAGTTATTTTCAGGTGATCGCAGATTGGTTCGTATCCGATGTGTCATTCTAATTGAAACACTCTATCTACTTAATCCCACTTGATTTTCACGGATATTTTTTGCAGTTGTATTATTGCATTCATGTCAGTGGAGATCTCCATGGCTTGCAATTGGATCTTTGAGCTTAAGCAAATACTAAAAAGGCAAAACGGGAGATCAATATGGTAAATACAATGAGCAGCTGCTTGCTTGTTTTCTTTCCCTTTCGTTGATACTTTCTACTTTACAAGATGCAGTGCCTCGTTGTAGCTCATTCTTCTCTTTCTGTTTCTCGGATCTCTCTCCCAATCTATCTTTATCTCTAATTATATCTCTGTTTCTCTCTCTGTATATATCTCTATAAAATTATGTTTCTTTCTCTCTATCTCTATCTTTCTCACTCTCTATCTATCTATCGCTATCTCTCTCTCTTGACATGTATCTGTATCTCTCTCCCTCTTTTTTTCTCTCTCTCTACACTGTAAAAACATCGGTGTTAGATTTAACACCACGGGTGTTAAATCTAACACCGATCAAACTTCAATAAAGGACCACACCCACAGGTGTTAAAAATGCACTGTGATGGTGTTGAAAAGTGTTCACCTGACACTTCATGGTGTTAATTTGACACTCTACCTGGTGTTATTTTGACACTGTACTGGTGTTAATTCAAAAATGACACCACATGGTGTTGATTTGATATTTGCTGGTGTTAATATCAATGGTTTAACACCCGTCCAGCTTCAATAAGGGACCACACCAGCTGGTGTTACTTTGGTGTAAATTTATTTTCACATTTTTTCAAAAATCTAGTATTCTAAAGTAAAATTCTTGATCGTCTTGTTTAAATTAAAAATCAACAAGAAATTTGGAAATGACACCCGTAGGTGTTAGTTTAACACCATAAATGAGCACCGAAAATTTAACACCAGCTCGGTGTTCACTTTTTAACACCGGACTTTTTGCAGTGTATGTATGTATATATATATCTATATATCTATATATATATATACATATATATATATATATATATATATATATATATGTTGATAAGGTAGTCCACGTGTTGGCAAGATAAAAAGATAAGTAACAAAGCTGCAACAAAGTTCATGCTGTATTCACCAACGGTTTATTTCTTCACACAAATTTTCGGGCGTCTCGCCGCCCTTTCTCAAGTGTTGATACTGAGAGAACAATAACAAAATTAAGCCATAACAATATATTGCAACCGTGTTACCAAGGATGCGCGCTTTAACGCATCCATGCTAGGCATCCTAACACCCAGCGCGCATCCTGGTAACAGTACAATGTTACGTCATAATGAAATTACAATGAGTATAAAGCATACATGAAAAAACTTGGCACGACTGATACAGAAGTAATTCCTCTGAATACGCAGCTGCGGTGGTAATGTAAAAGCAGTGCATTATTTCTTTCAAAATTCAACATACACATAAATTAACTTTAATTCTAGTGTATAGATAATCTTTACATAATCTGAAATTATCATGATCAATATAAACATTCGATTTTTTAAAATCAAACTGAATCGTCACACTGATGGTTATGCAAAATATGTGCAAGCAGTTTATATATATATATATATATATATATATATATATATATATATGACCGTGCACCTCAAAACGAACATAAAGTCGCACACACTGATTTTGCGTGAGCACTGAAAATAAGTGAAATGGGTCAACCTAGCCGAACTTGACTTTTTCATATTTTCTGAAAGAGCGGGTCTTCTTTTTCATTATGCTAAAATTTGGTATCATAAAACTGGCAGGAAAGTGTGTTTTTTTAGCAGTTTATCTCGAACATTTTTGGTAGAATAGTGTGATTATGTGTGTCTTTAGAATCCCTTTTTCATTTCTGAAAAACCTTGTCCACACTCTTCACTTTCAACTCTAATAACTTTTGAAAGGATAGTGCTACTGCTTTGAAAGTTGGCATTGATTATGGACAGAATGTGTTGATGAGGCATGCTTAATTTCAGTTTAATCTGATAATCCCTTCATTGTTGTTATTCTTGTGGTTTACTTCCTGTTTTTTGTCCCATTCATCGCACAGCCAGCACGGTTTGGTAAAGTTTAGGCGCTTGAATAGACACTGTACTTCAGAGCCTCTTTTCTCAGTTCACACTTTTCCTGAGTTTGTGCTTTCTTTCCAATATTTAGATAGGTTAGGAGAGTCCATTTGATTTGAGTTATACATCATTTTAAAGCTTAAAGTCTGCTCTTTCAGAATATGGTCTTAACTAAAAATTCATGTCTGGCGACTTTTTGTTTGTTTTGAGGTGCAGGGTCACATATATATATCTAGCTCTAGATATCTCCATCTCTCTCTCTCTCTACTTTTCTCTATCTTTATCTTTTAATCTCTCTTCATTCCCTCCTTTATCTATCTCTCTATCTCTCTCTCTTTCTATCTCTATCTCTATCTTTATCTCTATGTCTATCTCTAACTCTAACTCTAATTCTAGCTCTTGCTTATCTTTACTTCTCCCTATATCTTTTTCTTTGTTTCTCGAAGTTTCCATCATATCAAAGTGGAGTTCACACTTTCACTTTCACGCCTCACGAAAACACACAGAGAGAAAAAAACAAGAACATCAACAACAATAACAACAACCTGCATTATTTGACAGCCTTATCCTAATTGGGTTAAGGGCTCTGGCAGACGTTAGTTCACAGTTTACACCAGAGCATTAGCAATCTAAATGATTCGGCTTTTTCTCAAGCCATTATCGCCGATCGCATTTGACAGGGAACGTCCATTCCAACAAGCGCACAAATGAAGTGGAATGGCTGCTTTTTTTTTTCAACCGACTTCATGCTAGCTCCTCGTTTCGCCTTCACGCTTTAATAATGTGTTCGCTGATGTTTGCTTTAAATTGAGAGTGAAATCATGCAGATTTCGCTCCATGGGAGACAGCAGACTCCCACAGAAACATACCTCTTCATTATTCATACTCTTCAAAGAAATATAGAAATAATATGCATTTAAACATCCACATTCTTATCGATGGATATTTACAAGATAAGAAATGGGGATAAGTGACTTGCTAGAAAGACGTGTAAAAATGATGATACAGTGTATGTAGAAAGATTTTTCACATAATGTGACAAGCTTGATATGACTTAAATTCAATATCTCTGATAACACATTCTGCCAACGGCGTGCGGTTAACAATCTAATTTCCCCATCAGTCTTTGTCTTGGATTCTATAAAAAAGCAAAAACAAAAAAAAAAACACAAACCTCTCGGACCAAGGGCAAAAAAAAAATGCATTCGTTTCACGATGTATCTGCTTTCAAGATAACAAATTGAGAGAATGACGAGATAGCTTAGGGATCTTACTCACCTTGCTACAAGGAAATTAAGTTTGTATCTGAGCTTCGGAGACACTTATCTGTAGCTGTTAGGGGGGACAATGTATTATTATCATTATATTCATCCGTCCACCTCGATATGCGGCTGACGGATCAGTACGCATCCTTGGAGTTCGATGAGGCATATTTTTTCAAACAATTCTATATCAGCTTCTGGGCAGACTTTGTTTCCTTCGATCAGATAGATCTATAGATTGAAGGCGACAAGGAATGAATACGATAAGGGACAGATGAAGCTCGTGGTCGTCTTCTTTCCTGCTCCTAATCCACTTACATTAATTTGTCCTATCTTGTTTTGTTCCCTACCATCACTTTAATCACGTAAAGCCTTTTTCTCAGCATATGCACGCCTAGGTTTTAACATTTCCTTCCTGAGTTTTTTTTTTCATGTGTTTAAACGCGTTCTCTCCCATCCCCCCCCCCCCCATTAACTGTGTGTTGAAGGCCAATAATTTCTAGGAAAAATACGTCGTTGTGTCTCTCCTCTTCGCTCCTTTTTCATTATAATTCGTTGAATATGAACAGCTATTTTTTTTGGTGACATTCGAGTGTCATCGTATTATCCTTTAATATTCATTTTGTACCAGACATTGCGATAATATCAAAGTTATATGATTTTTGTTCAACGGCAGGCAGTCCCATAACAAATTAGCGTCTGTCTTAGTTTTCCTTTGTTTTCTCTTTGTTCGATCAGATGTCATTTCGTTAAACGCTTTCACTGCAAGAGTTTAGTATGTGGGGCATGTTTATTTCAAACGGATAGATTTCTGCAACGTAAACAGGAAAGAGTACTCGCGGATAATCGTATACAAGTATCGATTTATACTCTCTTTGTAATTCATGTTTCCTTCAAAGAGATAGAGAGATCAATGATTTGAACCTAGAAAGTAATTGAAGGTCTTGTTATCTGTCCCCCTTGCACAATTCCTCTCAATGTCGTTTTGATCAGGCAGTGAAATTCAACGTTTTAATAAGGTCGCTTGATAGGCTGGATCGAGTGATGTAAGCACAGAGCTGAAGATTGTTGGTCTAGTTCTGATCGCTACTTTTCTTCTTTTTTTTGCGTTTTTGCTTCGTTTTGTCGGTGAGACGTTCACTTGTTTTTCTCTCTGGTTTGGAATTTCATATCTTATTCCTCTCTCTCCTTTCTTTGTGTAAACCCCGTCTTTCTCTCCACCCACGTGCTTATATTCATTGCATGAAATTAAGTTAAGAATTCAGAAGGACGTACAGAACAGACAAACTGGCAAATCAAATCCGTATACCCATCCTAATATGACAATTTTCCTCCTGTCAATCACGCCATCACTTTCAGATTTGTGCCAAAGAGGAAATCAAAGAAAGGAGGAAGAAGATGGCGCAACACCTTGGTAACATGCTATATATTTCTCTCCTTTTTTTTGGGGGGGGGGGATGAAGACATATATAAAATGACATGGTTGAAGCACACCAATATTGTTTTGTTTTGTCTTATTAATGCTGTTTACAGAAATCAGTACATATTTGTATGTATTGGTATATTGTACAATCATATGTGTATATGCAACATGTCTGGGTACGTTATATCTATATCTTCCTCTTTAGCTCTATGTGATGCGGTCCCCCTATTCCAAGGCGTATAGTACAGACGATACTGTATAGGCCTACATTCTGTAATAAATTTTCTTCGAAAGTTAAAGTTCACTATGATGATTTCACTGACGTGAATTTTTACATCTCATTTAAAGGGGATGGCTAGTAACCGATCAGTGGGAATCAGTGGGAATGCTGAATGCAGTTTTATGTTTCCAGGTTAGCGTGCCTGGTCAGTGACGGGGCATTAATCTGCACATTACTTGAATATGAGACCGTTTTGAAGCAAATAATTTGCACACAACAGTAGTGTACTCTTAAATGAATCCCACAAGGATTGGAACAATCATCCTCCAGCATTCCCACTGATTCCCACTGATCAGTTACTAGCCATCCCCTTTAAGTTAGATCTATTAGCCAGCAATATGAATGTCTCAAACGTATTCATATGTCCGGTTTATGGTTATATCAGCAACATTATACACATGGAATTTTGGGCAAACAACTGCAAAGTGTTTTTTTCGAAGACTTCCAAAACGCTGATTGCAGTTTGGAGGTCGCTTCGCTTTACATCCACATCAGGCGTGATACTTCTGCATGGAAACAGATCGAGGCGAAACTCTAATCGCCCGTCGATACGTTGCTATACAAGAATCCAATGGCAATCGATCGAGAATTGGAGACATTGCCCGGAGACGTTTAGAACCCAACTCCGCCACGGCAACATTATCACTTGAGAACAAAGCATTTTTCCTTCCTGTCATGTAAGACAAAGGTTTTTGTCCCCATGTGGAATTCTGCCGTGGTGGAGTCTTATGTGGACTAGATTTTACTGTGCGTAATGCAAGAGCTTCGTTTAGTATACGCACTTATTTTCACTACTTTCTCAACAATGAGTTTAACGTACTGTACTTTCCTCCTCTATGTCCAAGTCGACAGTCAAAGAGAAATGCAGACAGAGTCATAAAGTTTCAAAAAGATTACCTTGTTTAAAAGAAAAAAAAACTAAAAGAAAAATAAGGGGAAGAGATGTGATGTGATGACATCAGAACTTGAGATCATTTATGTGAGAGTGATCACCACCGATTCTATTGTTTCTTGAAGTTATTTCAGACTTATTCTAACTGAAACAAAAATATTTTTATCTTAAGGTAATACATGTATAAAGGCCTACGTGTATAGTTGTTATATACAATGTGTGTGCGTGTGCGTGTGTATGTGTGTGTGTGTGTGTGTGTGTGTGTGTGTGTGTGTGTGTGTGTGTGTGAATATATACATTATATACATTCATTCGATTTCTACCATCAATGGGCTAAATTCTATTGTGGGTCAATTCAAACAGGAGTTGATTTCTATGTGGAGTTATGCGAGAATAAGTACTTCACTAACGCACCTGAAGGACCATTAACTTAACTGTTATCTTCCACTACTAATCATTGAATACTTAACACGGACTGGAATTCCATTTCGTCTTGATGTAAAAACAGCGACCGACCAAAGAGATATATCTAAACATATAATTTGATCTTCCTTCAAAAAATTAGTATATAATGCAGTATGGTTTAATGACTTTGTAATCAGTCATGCGCAACACATTGCTGTACAAATTTTTCCGAAGTCTTACGAAAGTCATTACTTGGTATATCTCTACAGAGGTATGTATATCAACATGTGCGGAGTCGATTTCACAGTTCCATTGTCAACATGCCATTGGATTTCTGAGGGCAGAATAGCCTCCTTTAAGAAAGAAAGAAAAAGTTCTGTCTCTCTTCGTGCTTAGTATACCAGGATGAGGTTTGCGTGATCATCAAGGTTGGTCATCAACTGGAACGCACATGGTTGGACGACGCAGTGATATGTTTGACTTGGCAGGGGCGGAGATTCATTAAACCTGGCGATGCGACTAATCAAACATGATTAAATACCAAGTGACGTCTTTTTGTCAACCCCCCCCCCCCCTCCCTTCTAGGGTTTGATTGATGCGGATTCGATGGACGAGTTTAACCTTTTGTGTTTAGATTCGTGTACCTTACAGGATGGGTTCTCCTCCACTTAAAAAGAATGATAGAATGGACTGACCGTTACATCTTGAAGTCTTTTTCACTGACATCATCACTGCTGCAGGACGTAGGCTCACTTCTATACGAATACGGTTCATTTTGCATCCATTTTGTTTGAATTATTATGTAAATTGTATGCATACTTATATAATCATCTGTCTGCATGTGTGTGTTCCTCTTTTGGCCCTTCGGACAAATCCTAATGACAATAATGATAATTACGGTGATACTCATATTAACGATGATATTGCTAATAATAGTAATGGTAGTGAAAGCATTGATAAGGATAACTTTCTCCTCCTTCTCCTTCTCCTTCTCCTCATCCTCCTCCTCCTTCTCCTTCTCCTTCTCCTCCTCCTCCTCCTCCTTCTGAGGGTAGCTTCGAAGTTACCGAGGGGACCCGGTATACGTACACTTCGGGCAGCGTATAACCGGGTGCATTAAACAGTGGCGGATCCAGGCGGGGGCGCACCGGGCGCCCCCTCCCCCTTTAATTTTTGTCAAAACAAAAGAAATTAAAAGAAAAAATGGGAGCGCACCCCCCCCCCCTTGATTTTGTAAAGGCGCCCCCTTTTACGGAATTCCTGGATTTCTGATTTACGTGTGTGGGTGTGAATAGGGGTGTACGCAAGTGTCATTCATTTTTTTTTTTTTTTTTTTTTTTGTAGAGTGAGTTTGTTTGCCAATTTGCGGGGTGGATGGTTTGGGTGGTCCTTGGCGAAAGAGACATGCTAAAATAAGGACGGGATAAAGAGCAAATTTTTTGGTCTTTTTCAGGGGGAGGGATGAACATTTGTTAACCCTACACACACACATATATGATTACTTCTTCTACCTTTTTTCTTTTTCTTTTTTGCACAAAGATATGGTAAAGGGGATAGGTAGGGTGATATGTTTAATATACGGATGCATGACTGTTACTATGCTGCATGCCTTTGTGTGTGTGCGTGTGTGTGTTTTCATTTTTTTTTTTGCTGAATTAATGAGTAGGCCTATGCCTACGAATGAATGTTCATCAAGCGGCATTGTTGAGTAGAAAACCAGTTGCTATAATTTTGTGTTTGTACGGGCGTCTGTGTAAAGTGTGGGTATGTGGGTTGTATTCGTTTCCTCGTGAGTATGATTTTGATGTTTTTAATGTTTTTTGATGTTATTCGAATGAATACTACTTCGGTGTGTGGGTTCAAGTGAGTGCGTGGGTGTGTTGGTTTGGGTGTGTGGATGTGCTGGGCGTGTGTGTGTGTGTGTGTGTGTGTGTGTGCACAATAAAGTTACAATCATTTGATTGAGAGAACTAGTTCATTTGATCGTTTTATGTAAAGAAACACACACACATATATACACACACACACACACACACACACACACACACACAAATAGACAGGTGTCTTGTTTAAAAAAAAAAGACAAAAGTGGGTTATTATAGTGGTTAATGAATGAAGCAAACCGAGAAAATGCACTCTCTTTTCTCTAGGCCCGTCTGCACTCACGCCGCTGATGTCTTCAATGAATCAACTGACATTATTAGAACGTCTATAAGGTTGTACAATAAGCGCGTGATGCAAAGTGATTGAAAACGTAATTGCTCCGTTAACGTGCTGAGAATCTCGAGAAATACAAGTATTTTGCAATGCATTCATGTAGTGACGTAGGTGCAATTGGTGTCGCCAGAACTATACACGCGCAATTCTGCACAATCACCTCATTATCATTTCTCTCTCGCCTTTTTTGAGTTGTTCGGTTGTTGTTGTTTTTTTTTTGTTTTTTTTTTGTTTTGTTTTTTTTTGTATCGGAAGCCGACTTCATAACACATTTTTTCCCTAACGCAGAATTTGATGGACGAAAAGCAATTACATTTACATACACACTTGCGCGCACACACAAACACGCACACACACACTATATGAACAGACATGGGTAGGGTTTTTAGTATCAACGGACACTAATGAGACTTCAACAACTTTGATTATATTCTTTCAGTTTAGTGAACACTGATATCACGCGATATCTCAGCACAAAGATTTTTACCCATATACCAATTTCATGGTGCAGCCGATATCTTGTGGAATTTGAAGTGACAATGAACATTAGGAGACTTGGAATTATCACTTGATTTGTTCCGTCCCTCGATCTGCATTTCCCCCATTACAACCTGCCGTGTAAAAAAGAAATACTAGGAAAAAAGAAAGAAATGCTTCCGAGCGTTTTAAATTCTTACGCTATTCCACGTCACGAAAAACCTCACGAAAGACTTGGCTGATCCCATTGCAAAAATTATGGATTTATGCCTAGTTGAAATAGTTTATATGTCGGTGGATATATGGATAGGATCATTGGATAGGAGCATAATATCAAATGGATAAGATCATACATGAATAGGATCATATATGGATAGGATTACGAATGAATGAATAAATGAATCATTGATGGCATTCATCGACCACCGAAATAATTATAGGGGTCATAGTGAAACCGCTCTAGAGTAAAGACAGATTTTTTGCTTACAAATTTTTCTAACACATTATAGTAAGATAAATCTTTGACAATGCCCTTCATCTCTTTAGACATAGAATGTTTTCAATTACTCTCTCAGAAAAAAGGTTCAACTTAGCAACTTTACCAGTGTCACACTGGGATCGTCTTGAAAGGTGCAAATTTTGCACCTTTCAGAACTGTGAACACCTTTAAAGAATATCCCAATTTGGCACTGGTAAAGGTGCAAAGTTGAACCTATTTTTCTTAGAGTAAAACATTCTTAGGTCCAGAGAAATGAGGGGCATTGTCAAGGATTGATTAGTCTTACCAATCTGTAAGAAAAATGTGTAAGCATTAAACCCCTTCCCAATTCACACGTATATGAGTGGTAAAGATTTAATGAAAATGACGATACTGCTAATATGAATACTTAAACTTAAATCAGTAAAAAGATGATAGTAATAATGGTAATCATCATCATCATCATAATCATAATAACAATAACAATATAACAAAATTATGATAATTTCTTTCTCAGGAATAGAGCCATGAAGCTGCCAATGTGGCGTCATAACTACAGTACTATGCGTTTCCTTTTTTTAACTGAGCTGAAAATTTCTAGAGCTTTTAAAACATCTGCGCTACATCTTTAAAATCTTTAAAAGAGGCAGCGGATTCGCAGTCTTCTGCCTTTCGGGGTTATGCCCGCGTGGTGATCGACAAGGTTGTCGTAAACATCAAACATTTTCGTTTACTCAAGTTGACCTCAATCGATTGAAGTATACAAGTCGTTAATGGACGCTTTTGTTAATGGATGATTTTGATGAGTTGATTCCACTATTAACAAAGAAAACCTCTGTGTAAGTTTTCCTCGCTTTTGACGTTGGCGTCTTGATTGCGTCATCTTATCGTACGCCTACTCTCGTAAGTCAGAAATCACCGCGTGCCATCGGATCCCAAGTCAACGTATCGATAAACGGTCTCTTGTCAATGTGATGCATCAGGCGTAAGAAAACCTAAGATCGATACTTCCCGGGCGCGCTAAGTATATCGCAAGTCATATCGGAGGAAAAACTATCGGTATATCTGATTGATGTTGCATTTGCTGTCAGGGTCAGTGTTAAACGAGGCATGGGACGTGGCGGCAATGTTAAACAGAGTAACAGTCAGACAAACAGACAGAAACACCCCTACGCACACACACACACACACAAACACACTCAAAAAAGCGCTTCAGTTACGATATGGTTTGCACTAGTCATGCTGTTGGTATGACTGATGTTTGGTAATCACGCGAAAAAAATAACTAATAACCAACTGTACAAGTTAGTATAGATGATGACTTTGACAATTTCGACACAGTAGATAATCTGTTATTAAACAGCAGGGGCGGATCCAGGAATTCCGTAAAGGGAGGGGGCGCAAAGCAGCTTATCTTTCTGGTTCCACTCCCGGATTCTACCAGTAACAAGCAAAAAAGTAAAGAAAAAAATAAATAAAGCTTGAAAAAAGGTTGTTTTTTTTTCTTTTTCTTTCTTTTATTAAAGAAAGAATCAAATGGGGCGCGTAGGGCGCGTGCCCGGTGCCCCCCCCCCCCCCCCATCCGCAACTGAACAGTTCATACATCAGGCAGTTCGGCGACAAAAAAAAAAAAGGTCCTCCACTATACTGAAATTTTGCTCACAAAACACACGAGCTTTCAACCCATCAGTGTGATAAAAGATTTTGAAACATCTTCTTATCCTTTTCATTGTTTATCAAGAATTATTATCCTTCCTTCAGATCGATAACTTAAAAAATGCGTATTTTGTCTATGTTTCACTTTTGTATACATTTTCCCAATTTTTAACAGCATGAGAGAATTTAACCAACCAAGAGCAAACGATTCAAGTTATATCTTTTTTAAAGACAGTATTTGTGCGTGTCCATTGTATGCTTATATCACTTTTGTACGAAAAGACCTATTTTGATACTGCTATCAACCGATTAAGGCTAATTGATGTTAATATTTCTCGAAAGGGGTTGATGAGTTTTATGTGATATTGATTGCGACACAACTGATATGTAGAGCATATAAAACTTCAAAAAAAACTTTATTGCATTAAAATGACGAAAAAAAAATGTGTTAAGGTGTCTTACCTGGTGACATTTTGTCGACTAGCTGATAAAGCACAGGATGTAATCACGACTTTCTTTGATGTAGCCGGCAATCTTAGCAGCCATTAAATCGCGCGTTATAGGGAATAAAGTAGTCATCTTCCTCATTACTTTGGAACTGGTTTTGCTTCACCGTTTTTGCGTTGTTTTTTCACAACTATTC
This sequence comes from Diadema antillarum, assembly GCF_040938485.1. Taxonomy (NCBI): domain Eukaryota; kingdom Metazoa; phylum Echinodermata; class Echinoidea; order Diadematoida; family Diadematidae; genus Diadema; species Diadema antillarum. The sequence continues at coordinate 293,176 of NW_027271844.1, read as the reverse complement.
CTAATGCATGTACAAAATCAAATGGATATCAGAAATGACATATCCACATGAAGACAGTATAGCTTATTTTTCTATGGCGCCGTCAGCTTGAATAACGTATCGCGGGGGCCGCGGAAATGGGGGGATACTGTTGACACTAATTGATAACGATTCTTTTGAGCGTTATTTCATTTCAGTCCTCAAAGCCAAGTTTAAAGCCCCCTCTGACGAGCCTAAAAACAGGAAAGTTGTAAATTCTTGTAATAGCGAATAGAGGACTTAACAAAATGGCGAGTGTTACGATAGGGTTTCAGGTTTCCAACTGTTTTTTTGTGAGATTATGAGAAACCTCTCCTGAAATATGAAAGGGCAATACAATTCTAAAAGGAATTCAAAGTTTATTAGATGAAAATTGGTTTCGAAATGGCTGAGATATCCAAAAACAACGCCATCCTAACAAGAGGTGGGATCCACTTTTAATCGATATCTTTTTGGTTTACTTTGTTTTTGGATATCTGCAGCCATTTCAAAACCGATTTTCATCAAATAAACTTTAAATTCCTCTTAGGGTTGTATGCTCCTTAATATTTCACAATATTGGCCTCTAATTATGTCGCAAAAAGTTAAAAGCTGAATCCTTATCTCAACCAAAACTATACCATGTATTTCAGATAGGCCGATAAGCTCACGCCTTCCATTTCTAGTTCTATAGTTCAGAGTCTATAGGTCATTTACGACCACTTTTCGAGTCCTGGAGGACAGTGTCCTGGAGCGAAAGGACGAGAAAACTACTTTAGCCTGTTCTGCCAGGCCTTCATCCATTTTGATCAGTTAATACCAATTACCGGAATCAGCTCGAAGCTGCATCGGTCAATGAACGCGCCAACGCCGCATGCTTTATACACATCCAATCACTGTGCCTTTACAAGGACGGGGTGGTACTGGATACCTAGCTCCCGGGACTTTGGTGTTCCCAGCGGGTGATTATGATGTAATCAGCAGTCCCATTGTGTTTTGGTCAATTCGTTACAAATTTTCACAGCTCTCGTTCCTTTCAGAACAGAAGAACACAAGGCAATCTAGTTATACCAATAACAGTCTTCTAAATAATCCCCACGCCCTCCCCACATAAAAAACAGAACTCTCTTTCTGAAATACCATATAGCAACTATCCCGCGTTTAGCACATTTCAACGAATCATCCCTCCTTAGTTTATTGGGAGTATATTTTCAAACAATAGTTTTGCATGTAAGGGGTAATGGTTTCATTTGAATATCCGGTGTATTAAAACGCAAAATTGCGTGGGAGGAGTGTCGTTGTGACGTCACAGTCATAACTTTCCGCTCTACTGAAATACATATTATTCCAAACACAAGGCCATTACAGTGTATTTTCTTCCACAAATTCGACACTAATGTCATTGGCAGCTGTATCAGATTAACCTAAGCGAGATTCTTGATTAATATTTCAGTCACTTAATGGAAACTCTATTGCTGAAAAAATAATTCATTATTTCCCTTTCCACTGACCCCTGAGGGAGGAGTAATGGTTTCTTGGTAAAAAGCGTTGTGTTTCTATTATCACCATGGAATTACATCGCTGCAAAACATACCAGAACGCACAGCAAAGGAGTAAAAATCAGAATTAAAAAGGGCATCCGTCTCTCTCTCTCTCTCTCTCTCTCTCTCAATAAAAAACATGCTTACAATTGACTTGTCTGATAGAACCCTTTCGTCCTCTCTCTCCTGACGATAAAACATGCATCAACATGTCTACACTTAATTATCTCTCTTGTCTGCAGCCTTGTCTACGAAAATGTCAAGAAAGTCGTTGACTTTGATAATATTGTCTATATTACCAGAAGGCTCGCTGCACTTTGATTTTTTCTTCTACTTTTTTTTCTTTTCTCTCAGAAGTGGGCCTCAAGTAGCGTGGATAGATTTTTGATTATCTCACTCGCTATAGGTAATATATATATATATATATATATATATATATATATGGCAGTAAAAAAAGATTAATAATCATGAGACAAGTGTTTTTGTTGAAAATTGCAAATAAAGGAAAGGAAACTGAGGCCCCCATGTATGTCATTCGTGTCTGCACGACTGAGGAAGATGAATTCGTTTACCCATTCCATTAAATTTTTTTACGCGTGATAAATGTTTGAAGAATATAATGATAAACTTGATGAATTAAGGCAGTCATTGCAGTGAAGTCATCGCCTGTAAGGAGCGGATACTGCATGGTGACAAAAACTATGACCAATCACGAAGTGTCAGCGACAATGTGTCCACATATCAACACAAACATGATAAAAAAACATGTGTTTGTGCGAGATCGTAAATATATAGCGTGACTACCTATTTACTCTGAGACCACAAGCGTTTACCGGTTTCCATGTCAAGTACTATTGAACACAACATTAACTACTTTGACAATAATTTGTCACTAATCTGTAGTTATGACGTCATGGGGCGTCATTAAAGAGACAGTGAAAACTGATTCCCTTTTGAAACGCGATTGAATGTCAGGCTAAAGAGAATTGCATCAAATGGAACAAAGAGAGTATATCAAGTAGATGTCCGGCCGTCTCCACTTCAGAGTGGATGCAATTTCTATATGACGACACGTATACCGATATAAAAAAAAAAATGACAGGATCAATGCTTTAAGTTGCTGGTTTGCCAGAGTGAAGAAGAAGGTGCGTATTATATAAGGTAAGGATATAACGTTTGGCTTTGTTGCCAAATCGTATTCCGGCTGTAAAGTAATCGTTGATTACTCCAAAAAACTCGCTCTATTTAAATGGAAGACATCACACAATCCTGGGGCAACATAAGAGAATGTAATTGCTTAATGCCTTCTACTAAAACCTTTCACAGACGTTTAGCTTTATTGGCGCCAGAGGAAATGTGTTACTCGTATTTTCTCGTATAACATATTTGCGAAATTTGAGTAAAGAAACCAATAAGATTGAAAGTGATGATTCCAGCTACACTCCTATTCATACTAGTAGTAGTGGAACCAAAAAGAAAGAAGATATGTGTATTTTTTTTCTTTTACAATTCATTCTAAAGCAAGAGAAAATAACAAAATGTGATTTGATAGAATACACTTTTCTACCACGCCCCAGGAGAGAGAAGATAGAATTGAATACAAATTAAAAGAAGACAGGCTTTGTCTGGGAGATATTGTCGAAGAAAACACAAGAAATAAAAAAAAAAAAATAAAAGAAAGAACATATTCCTGTTAAGGTGGTGGGAAGGAACATATTCATGTTAAAACGGTGAGTATTGGGCAGCAGCACAGTATGCTTCTTTAATTGTGTAGTTGTGTATTATGTGCTTGACCATTATAATGACTTTGAAAAAGAAAATTAGAAGCTGAAAAATTGTCCCGCAATTAAGTAAATCATTCATCTAGATTTTTTTTAAAAACCCAAAGAATCAAACTCCGGAATCAATTCCCACATGATGAAAAGCTTGCTGTTAATGGAGCTGGGCCTTATTAAGGTTGTCCCCTGGCTCCTTAGAAGAGGGACATGACGGTAATGAAGAGGGAGGGGGGAGGGGATGAAGAGTTAAAACGAAAAGAGTGAATGTTTTCTCTCCATACTTTTGTACCTTGACAGTCCCTCTTCCAAAAAAAAAGGACCAGGGGAAAGTCTCTTTTGGCGATTTGACTCTGTCGTAAGAGCGATAATCCTTACTTTTATGTGTGTAAATTACTCTTTCTGCCGAGATCGGTCCATGTTGTGTTCTTACGTCATGGCGTGATAGTGTGAAAGCAATGATTCTTATAGTCATGGCTTCTAAATGACCTTTAAAGGACTCTTTTAGAGAGCCAATGCCAGTCAAGGACGCTTTAATCTTGGCAACAAAAAAAACAGAGTAAAAATGAATAATAGACATCAAACGATGACGATGATGTAGATGATAACGATGGTGATATCACTGATGATGAAGATGATTGGTAGAAGAATTAAAAAAGAAACTGACGAAGAAAAGAAAGATCTTTGTTTTGTTCTATAGTATAACCCCACGTAGTATCGTCATTGCTTATTATCTTATCATAAACATTGATGCATTATCGCGTATTCTTTCCTATAAAGCAGAGTGTTAATCGTTGATTTGACGAAATCGTCAAATCTATTATGCTCTTGGCTGGAGCTCAGAAATGCTTCGTCTCAAGAGCTCATCTCTTTACCACAAGGCTCCCGCTGAATATACCGAAATGTTCGATAAAAAGACACATTCATAGAGAGGATATTGCTATAGCTCAACGGTAGAAAAACAGGACGATTGTCCAAATAAAATCTTCCGTTGGATACGCTTATTCTTTCTTGTATTCTGCTTTATAATTTGGCATAAAATTTGAAATGTTCCAAGACTCTATCTTCACTACAAAAAAAAAAATAGAATTGGTAGAGCTCATGAATTGATTCAATTCATTTTCACGATCATAAGATCCAAAGAGTACACGAAGATACATGCAAGGGTGTTCTTTGCGGCCGAGAGAGGATGTTAAGTCGTTAACCCAACAGCTTTATATCTAGCTTCACCACAGAATTTTGCTTTGTGACGACAGACCGTCACAGAGCAACTTAAGACTTTCATGCAGAAATGAATATACCGGGCATGTAATTTTGTCCGATTCTTTTTGCGTAAAAAAACAAAATAAAACAAAACAAACACAACTGGTCAACACTCTCCTAAAAACGACAAAAGAAGACATTCAAGAGCTACACACATCAAAAAAGTCATAAAAGAAGAGACAATGAGGAAGAAAGATGAAGCAGTGATCCATTCATGAATCTACCACAAACTTGGATCCAATATCTACAGGATTACCAATCTTTGCATGAAATATGGAGAAGGCTAAATATAGAGGCATGATTATATGATATAACAGCTTATGGAAGATGAGAGGAATGAGAACTGACTTTAAAACGCAAACTAGGGATTTTATTATCCCCCGCCAACTTTCCACAATAGATTAGATTGAAGCTCTAGAATAGATCTATATATATAAAAATTTAATTCCTCCAATGTTGCTTGAGTAGGAGGGAAAAGTAACTTACGTACTTGCCAACTTTTAACTCCGCGATTATGGTAATCCCAATAATGCAAGGTACGACACTCACAGACATAATGGTTATTATCAGACAAAGATGAAACACGTTAATACAGAGAATATCACATCAAAATCTTCGAGGAGTTGAAACTTTGAATAAATGGGGAGGGGGAGGAAAATGGAGAAGTTAGCGTGTTGTTAAAGGATGGTATGATATTGGATAAATGAAGATTGAGCTTTTCGCTTTTTGCGAGATACTAAAAAACCACTTATAAAATGTTAAAGAGCATACAATTCAAAGATCTGTTTGATGAAAATATATTTTGAAATGGCTGAGATATCCAAAAACGAAGTAAAACAAAGCAAAAAACCTAATAAAAGGTGGGTCACACCTTTTATAAGGATCCTTTTGTTTTTCGATATCTCAGCCATCTAAAAACCAATTTTCATCAAAATAAACTTTGAATCCCTCTTAGAATTAGATGCCTTTTCATATTTCATTAAGAGGTTTCTCATTATTTTATGGGGGAAAAAAAGTTGGAAACCTAAAGCCCCATCTCAACCAAAACTATACCAACCCTTAAAGCTTACAGTTCGTCATCAACGCGTTTGTTAAAGAGGGACTAAGATGTAATCCCCCTTCTACACTCTTCTACAATGCTAAACATTAATCGCTTCTCAAAAGTACGTTCTCTTACATCCACACGCGTCAGGAGAGCTTAATTGATGATATGGTTGAGGCCCATGGTATTGTCTGCTTACCTTAGAATGGTAGGACAGCGAGAGAATGTAGCCCGACGCTGAATGGATGTTATCTCCTGTATACCACCAAGACCCCAGATTGAGCGGACTAAAGAGTGTCCCTGCGCGTACTTGGACTCACTCCAATTGGAAAACTGGCGTCGCCGAATGAAACAAGACAAATCAAGTTCGATCCTTGTCAAGAAACACGAAAAAAGTTCGATCCCTGCCGTCCAGTGAAAAGCTTGTGTACTTCCGTCCGATCTGCTCGCATTCTCTTCCACTCACTCACTCACCCTCTCTCTCGCCCTCCCCTTCTCGCTCACTCTTCTCTCTGTTTTCAACGGGTCGTCGTAGCAAATATCAATGAGTGGAAGCTTCCCGCCAACAAGTTACGTGACAACAGAGTCAACGATCCCGCGAATGAAAGCGCCGTTATCAAGTTTGCAGACGACTTCTTCGCTATATATTGCCACTTATCGCCCTCACTACGTGTTTGGTCGCGATTCAACAACCACGGCGCAAATTTATGGGCTGAACGATATTATTTCTTTTCCTTTCTTTCTTTTTTGCTTTTAAGCCTGGCGGGGTGGGGTTTAATCCTTTATGTCTTTGGGTCAAATATTATGCGTGGGCAGGGAAGGGAAAAAAAGTGCCAAGAGTTCCAGTATGAGTGAGTGGCCCTTTGCCTGTGATAAGTTTTGATTTTTCACGCTACCTGCTATCGCATGGCGCGGCGCTGTTGACTGGTAAGTGTGCGTCCGCAGTTACGACTCCTCGAGAAGCGATTTGCCACTAAATTGCTCGCAGTGATTCGATTGGTTCTAATCACTCAGTCGCAAAACGTTGTGATTGGACAGTCGAACGGGGAAGAACCTCCCTCCCTTCACATATTGAAAGGCGCCTCGCCGTACTGTCATGACCAACTTTACAGCTCACGTATTCTTAGATGTGAGACACAACGCAATCATTCTACTCCTTTTTCTCTGCTGAACGATTCACTCACAAAAATTCCACCTGCGCCTAAAGCCATGGCAGAGATTGACCAAATGCTAACTGACTTTCGATTTTTTTTCACTGCAACAGTGTTTTCTACCTGTAGCTCTTTCACGTGTTATTTCTCTCCAAAGCTCCCACAGTACATTAAAACAGTAAAATAGCTCGTTTAACATGTTTAAGAAGAATAAAGGGGATTGGTAAACTCGACATGTTTTCGTGACGCCGCAATCCCTTATTTGGGTGCTACTATCAATTTCCACACAGCACGGACACGCTGTAGGTAAAACTTCACCGTTATGCCGATGTGAAATCGACACTTTCTGATTTGATATCCGTTAATTCTAGATAGTAGATTATCAAAGAGTGAACTCTTACACAGAATAACAGCGAAAACAGAAAATAGTACTATAAGCTTTGCAATTCTGTATCAACTGATCAAGATAGGAGGATTTGTTGCATATGCTCCTTTATATGAGTTGCTTGTTTGGAGATCTTATAGAGGTTATAGAAATGACACGATTGGCAAATAAAAACATACATAAAGCAACGTATGTATATATATATATATATATATATATATATATATATATATATGAACGATGATAAGCATGATTAGTGTAGACCTCCTGTTTTTTCCCCATGCTGCTATATAGTACTTGGTCTTCTTTGTTCACAATTTTCAAAATGCGTAACTACATCAATCGTACACAATCAATGGAGTTGAACAAAATGTCTCAGAGCTTACAATGTATGAAGCAATTCATTTATTTCTGTCTGGTCATGTTCGTTGGCAAATATCTCTTGTTTAGTTTGACCTTTTTTCACTCTGGAATCTCTTATTAGTGAAAGACTTGTTGAGAAGATAACATTCAGGGGGCGCACTGGGAGCCCCCTTTAATTTTGTTTTAATGCGCACCTTCTTGTTTTTGTTTTGTTTTTTCGGGGGAGTGGTACGAGAAGTTTCCCGTTAAGGCCCTTTTCTTTGTTTGTCAGCTGATTAAACCCGTAAGCGCTGTTTTACACCTCCCCCCCCCCCTTTACTGTATTCCTGAATCCGCCCCTGACATTAACCCGTTGAATAAAAAGATAGGCATCCAGTTTCATATAGAGAAAGTCTTAAGCTTGCCATATGACGTTTACGCAGGAAACATCTGATGATGATAATTTGGTATACACACAGAATAGACGTGATAGATATTCCTCTGTCGTACACACCTTCAAAACTGATAATTTGATCCTTTCGAAGTCAAGACGTTAAAGCGTATACATCCAAGATCGTTTAAGTTTTCTGTCTTATTCTTTAGGGATCTTACCAACAAGAATACAAAAATAACACTGCGTGAAAGAAAAAAAAATGTGTATATAATATTGACATGAACATCTGTCCTCGATTTCTTTTGTCACTAGTAGAATCGCACGAGGCAAATTACTGACTCCATTGCCTCCTCCAATTCATAGATTTTCCATTGATAAGAAAATTTGTTATTATTTTCTTGAGTCCATACAGCATATTCGCGTTATTTGTTGTTGTTGTTGTTGTTGTTGTTGTTTTGTTGTTGTTGTTTCTCTCCTTCTACTGTCAAAGAATTTGTACACATTCAGGAACGTTGTATGTGATTACAATAGATGATGAGAAGAGATATTGACGAATCGGACAATAGTAACGAAATGAAAGAAATAAGAAGATACATTAATATTCTTCTTTTCTTTGTTTGTGTTCCTCTGACAAAAACTCGTCAAGTCATGCATAATACTTACTTACGACTACTAAATGTTTGCTTCTAACAGAACACTATCTCTTGCATGCCTTTTAAAAAGATGTCACAAGGTTTCGCTCTTTCCCTTTTTGAATGTATGTCCTCTCTGCTGTATAATGCATCTTTCTGCCTTTATGTTAACAAATTACTTGTGGTCTTGCCCACACTTTAGCGGCTGGTGAGGAGGTTGGCAGTCGGAGGGATAGGCTGTGGTTAAAGACGAGATGGTGGTACCGGCAAAGAAATATAGGAACCAGGATGCTTGCGGCCGTCATGGTCGTGTTGATTCTGTAGCGACAGTTGTTGTTGTGGGTATCGCAATTACCTTTGAAATTAAAAAACAAGAGTGGTGGGCGAAAGAGATATAAAAAGTAGCGTAAGTTGCGGATTACAAGTTTTCTTTAGTAGAAGTATACATATCCGTTTCCGTTGACATATCCTGTACACAAGGAGAGCGGTAAAGGGTGCTCAATGACACTGTTTACATTGTATTATATCCAATTACATTATAACCTGTTAAGTATCATCGTGTAACGTTATATTGTCGTAACATCATTATCATACATTGATATATTATTTCATCATGCCTTTTGATATAGTTATTGTATCATTAGGTATTATCCTCTATAGAGTTTTATCATTAAGCGTAGTTTTCACAATTTTTCTGAAGCTCTAAAGAGAGTTCTGCAATTATCACTGCCCCAGCGTTGACAAGGTAGCACCATTGATGCACCCATGCATGTAGAGAGGAACAGCAAGGGCAAAACATTTTGTTTGGGGGTAAGAGTTCGAGGCACTGGGGTTTGAACTGAGGAACTTTTCGTTGGCGTACTGTTCTGCAATTCATCTATTAATTTCTCTCTTCAATATTGAGATACTCCTTAACAGGATAAGAACTGGAACTATTAAAACCAAAAATTAAGCAAGTCATGAGGTTGGGTCCAAGTTTTTCTCTTGCACTTACATCATCCCCGTGGGATTTCGTCCTCCATTACTCCGTTCGACCCGCCTCAACTCCCCCCCCCCCCCGCCTCCCGAGTTTCCTATAAATGACACCGTCATTGTGAAGTCAGTCACCCTGTCATTGTCATCCTCTGCGTCATCAAAGACATCATCTTCTTATGTTTGCTCCAAGTCATTATTTTTGCCTCAAATCATTAAAATAATTACATCCGAAATTAGACAAGTGACAAAAGGGAAAAAGGAGAAAGTTTTTTGGTTTTTGTTTTTACTTTATTTTCATTAAGGTCGATATGTATTGTGGATCCTGCAGTTCCAGCAATAGTAATAAATATTTTGAATATAATCAGGCATTCATACAATACATGATTACATAATAATTCATATCAATAGCTAGAAAGGGCTGGATATCTACATGGGTATTTCATAATCTGTTTTTGTTTTCAATCATTCATACCTACATAATCATTTTTTTTTTGTTAGCAATCTAAACTTCTGCACTGATACCATTGCTGATCAGACTGAAAACAATATCGTGAGTAGTAATATTACGTAAGGTGTCGCCAAGGGCGCATGAGGTATCACTACCCCAATGCTGCCTATTTTCATCACCGCAACTCCTTGCGGTCACGCAGTGGCAATTAACGTGATTACAGACTATACGATAATTTAGTGTGTCATCTCAACGAAGACCGCATCGTTTCACATATTTTGATATCTAATTTATTAGCACTCCTGATAAAGGTAAGAACGCTTATTCATGGTTATCAGAAGCCATGAAACACTGCCACGCATGAAGGCGGGGGGGGGGGGGGGGGAGAGGCACTGATATGAGCTGGAATTCCCTACTTTGGGTGATTTTCATGTTAATGCGGAATATCGCATTACCTTAATGTGGCCAACACCAGCCATTATCGCTTATGATTGATGATGTTTTTGCATTTTCCCCGAGAAAGTCATATCTTAATCTATCAAAATGCAATTCTTGACAGCACGCCCGAGAAATTTCATTGTGCAGGCCAAGTGAGATTTATTCGAAACTGAGCTGGTATCATCGTAACTAGCACATTGCCTCGTTTCTCAAGAAATACAAAATCTTTACTTTAGCATCAGTAAAGGCACAGAAAACCTCAGAGCGTTGTACACACTGCTAGACGTACCTGGTGCAGAATGAGTCAATAACCACTCATTAATATCGCAAAAAGCCTAAGAGCTGTTACGTGAAATGGATACCGCTCATGCTTCCTTCGTGTTCACAAATATTGTCCTTTGCACACTTAAACACAAGCAAACGTCACAAACGTGCAGCAGGTCGCAATTTTCTTTCTCCCCTAAGTTAAAAAAAAACAAATACTTTACTTCAAAGAGTAACTTTCAAAGTGGTAAAAGCTTGATCAGAATCGGACTTAAAACAACACCAAATTGTGTAGGATTTCTCGCCACTACACCTGCAAGACTTGCAGAGACGTTGAAGTGATCACCTCGAAACTCTCAAGGTTCGTACACATTATTCGATTAATAAAATTATGTTTTGATTACAAGAAATATCTTTTGATCAACGGTATGCATTTAAAAGACAATGACGTCATATTAACATGTCGGAAATATCACTGTCTCACTAATGATTAAAATTCATTTGAGACCTAAACTTCTACTCCCCCTCCCCATTCAATAGTATGAGCGCTTCTTTATGAGAGAGATCAAGCAGTATTCCTTATGTATTTCATCATATACCCTAAACACAGTTAAAGCGGAGCGCCGGATGAGACAAACCTTACCCGCCGACCCCCTCTTCCCGGTTGGGTCCAGGAGAACATGGCTCCGGTTGACCGCTTTCCGGTTCTGCTGCGTCGTCATACTGACGTATACCTCGTTAACAGAAGGCTCCTATCGCATTACGAGCATGGAGCTGTAAGAATCCTCACTGCTTTTGCGTGGGTAGATTGGGTTTTACAACTTCCGCGCGCTCAACAACTCTGTGTCCTTGGAGTAAAAAAAAAAATGTTATTTAAAGGAAGACTGCGTTAATGACCATGATGGATCCCCGGTGGATAAACGAGGTAGCAGAGAATAAACTGGGTGTTACATGCATCTAGGAAACAAATCGAGATTTTCTTAAACAATCTTGACGTCTGGGCTAATGAGCAACATGTCAACGTTGTATTTGGTGGTGACACGTTAAAAAAAAGAGAAGGAAATAATTATAATGGAGAGAGAAGCTAGAGGTCGTGAAGTTCATTGAGTTTCTTACATTATATATACATTTCCAGAGGTTGTGAATGTGAAAATCCCTCTTCCGCTCTCCTTTCTCGAACATCCAGCAAGATCCGTTCTTAACCCATTTTGTGTCAGTGAGTCAAATGTACACATATTTCACGGTTACACAACATTCTTTAACTCGTGCACAATATTATTGCCCCGGTCTCATTTTCACCAAGGACTTAGGGTTAAGGTTGTTATAGGGGTTCAAGTTTAATTTGATATGGCGACGAGGATTAGGATTAATGTAATACGAATATTTGTGGCTGGATAGTATGATTGGCTTAGCTTGCAAGAATTGATTTTGATTCTATTTTATTTATTCATTCTGCGTGAGGCATCATTTACATTTTTTTTTTTAAATCAACATAAGCAAGCATATTATTATACAATAGATTGTCGCAGGAGCAAATGTCATGGAACCAAATTTCATACACAGATCTCTGAGCAGGTGGTATAGTGTGGCACGCATATGACTAAAGTTGTTCTTCATAAAGACAGTTCTTTCTTTGGAGGTAGTTATGCTTAATCAGCTAAATAATTCAATTAGCGCTGTAGGTCTGTTGTACAACAGCTGGTAAAATAGCAAGAGGAATGTGTAAAATTGTTTTATTTTTAGATGGACCATACTACATATAACCATTACAATCATAAAAGAAACTGACTGCCTCTAGGCAGTGCGAAAGTGTAATATTTCCAACAAAAGAAAAATGTACTTGTTCTGTTGTATCTTGTTGGAAGATGGAAGGTGGAACAAGGGACCATTTCGATGTAGCTGTTCCCTCTTTGATCTAGCTGCTCCCTCTATTAGAGATGTTTTCTTAATGTTTCTTCCTCCTGGGCATGTAATCATGCAGCTGGTGCTTGGTTTCCTCCCCCCCCCCTCTTTTTCTTTCCTTCACTATCCCCTCTCTCCCTCTTCCTTCCTCTCTCTCCATCATACTCATTATCAATCTATTCGCCCTCTCTCGTACGATGAACCGTAGGTAGTAGCTAAACCCTTTGTAACGTAAGGGGAAGCTCAGAAATAGAAATCAATACCCACGCCTCTCCCTCCTCCCTACCTCCTCCTCCAGCCCCCCCCCCCCCCACCTATCCCCCCCCCCCTTTTCCTTCCCATCCCGAATCCTGATCCTTCCTGTACCCGGAAACTATCCATACATTAATACTTGTTGCTCTATGTCTGTCACCGCGAGGCCCGTATTATCCGTTTCCCGTGAAACCTGCCTTCTGTGATCACTCGTTAACTATCACTTGTCTTCAAGAACAGAACGGCATTCGATGAAGAATTCCCAGTCACAACCACTCGTTCACTTCAGAGGTGTAGGTTTCTGTCTTTGCTCTCGCCCTCCTATTCCAAGACAGTGGGGGCTTGAGTGCACCCGGCTGTGCGCCCTGCAACATGTCAAAAAAGAGTTCCCGCCTAAACTCTCCATTCAGCCGCCTGCTGTCAGCCTGTCACTAAACCTCACGAATGACGTGCCGCAGAGCGCCCCCTAGAGTCCATGACTGGTATCGACTCCCACAAAGGGACGCTGATTGTTTTGGCGATCACTAACAAGCAATACTGCTTTGCGTGTGTGTTCACGAGAAGGAAAGGGAGAAGGAACGAGAGAGAGCAGGAGAGGGGAAAATCGATATTGATACATCCGGGTGCATGTCACATGTCACGTGCCACCTTTACCGGATCGTGACTGACTGAGCAGTGGCTTATCTACGTTAGATGTGAACCTACAGTAAATACCCACTGGAATGGGGGGGGGGGGGGGGATAGAAGGACGAAATTGCAGCAAACAAATCAATTGCTTCTCTGCAGGTTAAATAGTGTCAACAACAGACCCTGAAACCAACAACATGAGTAGATGACAGTATTGTTTCCTTATTCTACGTCACAGTTTAGTGGTAAATACATTCCTCCGCCTAAAAGACAAAAAAAAGGCAGCTCCGATTCTTTGTATCAATATCATCGCGAGGAATTAGCCATTCAGTCTCGTGGAATGTTTTATAAAGTATACAAAAAATCATTCTGCATCAAAATTTTCTTTGGTGTTCTTGTTTTTGTTTATGTAATAACAGGAGAGCAAAATCCATTTGGTCCGTTCAACGGGGAAGTCACCAAGTGAGTGCAGATGCTAGGGTCGTTGCTTTCCTTTCTGTGACTTAGATTAACTCTGTCCGGATTGCTAGCAATTGTTTGTATGCAAAGTCAATGTCGATCTGATGTGTAGGTGTTAAGAAGGTTAATCTTGAAGACTCATGATATCATTAAGGTGTCATTCACCTACATAGCAAATATACGAGTCGCTGCTGTCAAGGCTGACAGATTTCATTAGATGTATAAGTGGTGGGTAATGATTAAATACTGAGTATTAATTGATTGATTGTAATTCTAAATAATGATCACAGATTTCTTTTTGATTGGTTGAGAGGTTTAAGATTGGTTTTCCTGTATGTTGGAACGAATTTCTCTTCCATTTTGTTTGATATCCAAACGAGTTGGGGACTGATCCTTTCTTCTTTCGAACAGCTTTTCCAGTACCATACTATAACAAAGAACTTAATATGATAAAAATAAAACTTAATGATAAAAACTAGGAAGGGAAGTATTGTGGACTGCTTTGTTTTGTTTGTCGGTCTGTTGGTTGGTTGGTTTGTTATTATTTGTTCGAGGAAAATGATGAATCCCCCCCCCCCCACAAATAAACCCTGTCCATCACTGAGAAATCAAAGCCAATCCCTCATTTTGGTGCGATTGTCGCCACTGAGCTATACGAGAGGAGACCCTACTGTATATCAAATTTACCTCATCATTGCTCTGTAGCCATTCATACACCTGTTTCTAGAGGGAATAGGTTTTAACGAGATTTGAACTCGGGACTTCCGAATTTAATGGCAAGAGCCTCTTCCACTATACTACAGTGACACTACTCAAAGAGGTCGTTCCACGAGAACTACACCCAGGTATCAAACTGCCCACGAGTTCGACATTTCAACACCGGGCTTAATGACCAATGTGTGGGTCTCGTGCGCGGGCCTCGTTGCTTAGTGTCGAACTCATAGGCTTTTATGACTCGTGGGCTGTGTGACTCGTGGCCGTATGATTCGTGGGTGTCGAACTCAACTATCCTTTACTCGTATCATTTCCAGTCAAAGCACATCTGAGGAACTGTCTGCAAAATTTGACAGAGTCTCAATACAAACCATTGTCATAATGGCAATAGATAAGAACGTGAGCGGTGGAAGATTCCAGGGGCAGTGCTCCCATTCGCTAGCGATTTGGGATGATGAAAAAGATTCTCTTATCAGCTCTCAGCAGAAGAAATGAGAGATGAAAATCATAGTCAGCATAGGCGCTGATCGAGAAGTGAGGATTCAAGCGTACAAGGAGAAGATTTTAACGAGGGTAAAGGGGAGAAAAAAAATCATCGACTGAATAAATCAGATTGCTATTTTCAGGGATTGTAACAACAGAAAATATTGCTTAGATTTTTTTTTCTTCAGAAGTAGTAGGTGTGTTATTGTTTTCCTGAGCTCCGAGCTGTACGTATTGGCCGGCGAACATTTACCTTGGCAGGTATTTTTGTATCAAATACTGTAGACAGCATAGAAAGATTAGTCCAAGCGAGAGAACTCTTACCCTTATTAATTCGATAAAGCCTGACGTGCTCTTCGAAAGCTTATGTGGGTGGCTTATGTGATAACTAATTTGTTTTCACGCGACTGAATAATACACGTAGTCTTCTCATACTTTCATTATCTTTAAGCCAGTGTGTCATAACGATGGACAGGTCATTACTAGGTTATTTTTTTTTTTCTGTGATGATTGCATTTTCATTTACAATGACATTTTTATAGTCTGATCGATCAAAACACGTGATGGTACATGGCTTTCTGCAGAATAGAAATTCATCGTACTTTTGAAGAACATCCTATCATATGCAAAGAATACACGGTATCAGCACTTCAATAAAATGGACCGCTGTTCCTGCGTCACAAACCAGGGGGGTGTTTCATGAAACTTTTTGTCGGTGATTTACACCGACAACTGTTAAAAGCTACTGAAATCCTTGCGTTTGATTGGCTGATAGCAAATTTGTCGGTGAAAACCTCCGACGAACTCGTTGATGAAACGCCCCCCAAGACTGCATGTTGAGAGGCTTTCTCAGTTTTTGCGCAATTGAAAACATGGACAACATGCAAGAATCTATGTGAAAGTGTGTGTGCATGTGTGTGTGCATGTGTTTAAGTGTGTAAGTGTGTGTGGGTGCGTGTGTGTGTGTGGGTGTACTTTAAAAGATGGTGGTGTTTATGTATCTGATTGTGTTGTGTACGTGTGTATGTGCCTGCGTGTGTCTGCGTGTGTGTGTATGTGTGCGTGTGTGTGGTGACAGTTCGAAGTTAAGGATCATCCGCATCTTCTTCTTTTTTTTTTCTGTTAGTCCACTTGCGTCGTTGTGATATTACATTTTTTTGTAAAGTTCTTACTGTATTTGTAAAACAGCCCCCACCCCACCCCCGAAAGAGGACTTATTCAATAGAGGGAACGCGAAAATCAAATGACGGAGCTGATGGTTGGAGCACATTCAATGCAAATGGGAGAAATACACGAAATCTAATATACACGTGGATTTGACCCAGTTATACCACCTTGGTGTCAGACCAAATTGGACATTCATCTCTTTATAAATAGAATGAAAAAGTGAATTCTGCGCCTGTGGACCAAATCGGAAATACTGATTCACTGTTTTATTGACACGAGGAGAGACAGGATGAGGCAAAATCTACTCGGAAGGGACCCTGGTTTATCACAGACTTAGTATATTTCCTATCTGTTTCATGTTTGTGTTTGACTTCGCGACATTATGCTGTCTTATTCTGCAATCCAAAACCTTAAAGTGATGGTATAGCAGTTGTTGAGGTGAGGATTTAGCTTTTAAGTTTTTGCGAGATACTTTAACACCACTTTGTAAAATGTTGAAGAGCAATTAATTCTTAAGAGGATTTGTTTTAAGTTTACTAGATGAAAATCGGTTTTAAGATGGTTGAGATAATTATCCCAAACCATGGTACAACAAAGCGATCCTAATAAAAGATTGGTGCCACCTTATATAATGATGGCTTTGTTTTGAATATCTCAGCCATTTCAGAACAAACTTTTAATCCCTCATGGAATCATAAACACTTTCATATTTCATAAGAGTTTTTCTCATTGTCTAAAAAAAAGCACACATCCTGAAAAACGGTTGGAAACCTGAAGCCTTATCTCAACCGAAACTGTACCTTCCCTTTATCATGTTTAAAGCAAAAATAAGTTAGTTAGCGGATTAGCTTGTACGTGTCACCAATTGATCTTGACCAATTGTCAAATTATGTTTACATTGTGTAAGTCTCCTTTGGAAAGTTTGGTAGATTCATTCGGTGTTCAAGGGCTGTTTGATGCTTGTGATACCCAGTTGTATCGTGCTTTTAAGAAATATCTTTTACAATTAACAAATCAAAACTGAACTCTATCACGTGTCTATACCATTGTCATTGCAATTGGATATTCCATCATAGTCTTTGCTTTTTTTCCGAGAGCACAGGGATATTCCTACACTATGTGTTATGGGCTATATATTTTATAAAGTCCGCCGCACACCTTACACGACCTGAGGTCGTATGATCTTCCGACTGTCTGACATCGCCAAACACCTAAGTGCGTCGTATGACTAGGTCGCACGACCTGGGAGGTGTTTCAGAAAGCTGTTCTTTAAGTTACGAACGACTTACGAGCGACTGGTGATCAGTTCTTGTGCTGAATTATGAAATTCTGATAAGTATAGCACATCAGAACTGATCACCAGTCGCTCGTAATTTGTTCGTAACTTTACGAACAGCTTTATGAAACAGGGCTCTGGTCGGAAGGCTTTGGCATGTTGAAGTGGTTGTGCGTTTATAGCTAAGCTAGCTATAGCTGCTAGCTGCGCACACGCAGTGTGTGCTAAAGCGAGCGGGAGGCACGTTGCAGGTCGTGAGGTCACGTCGCATAGTGTGCGTTGCCAGGTCGCACGACCTGGTCTCATGGTCGGAAGGTCGTACGACCTCAGGTCGTGTATAGTTTGCAATTTCAATTACGAGACAAGCCTTTTCATGACAATTTGATTTTCCGGAGGGAGAAAATAGACCTGCTCGTTGTCTAACGTTATTTGTAGAGCTGCATCTTGCCATTGATTAATGTACACTATCACTTACTCAGTAAAGTAATTGTTTTTGTCACTACCTGCATATTGTTGCTTACCAACGTATCTCCTCTGACTGTATGGAGACCATTATCTTTGCAACTCTGTCTTCAATTGTCCTATTTCCAACGTTATCAGCACTTTTTCCCACTCCACATGTGTCATCTTACATTACAAGTAAAAATGTCAGAGGTTAAAGAAAAATCTCACAGATTCAAACAAAGCCTTTTCCCTCTGAAAGTTTTCACATTATGATTTTAGTTATTTCCGACATTATTGAGCGTTCA
Organism: Diadema antillarum; assembly: GCF_040938485.1. NCBI lineage: Eukaryota > Metazoa > Echinodermata > Echinoidea > Diadematoida > Diadematidae > Diadema > Diadema antillarum. The sequence continues at coordinate 274,900 of NW_027271844.1, read as the reverse complement.
CATGAAGTGGCTTTGTTGTTTTTTCCGTTAGGTTTTTCCCCCTATCAAACCACTTTGCCATTCTTATTATTTCATTCAAGCAGAGAGGATGATACGCGACAACCTCATTTCAACGATTTTCTATTATCACCACTCTTTATGTTATCGTAAATTGGAAAATACCTTTTATCTTTCTGCCAAACGACACTGAAAGAGTGATTGCACATTATTCAGTTGAAGTGGTTTGACCGTAAGTAGTCCAGTACCAGAGTTTGATTCATTCGTTGTTCTTGTTGTGATTGTGAGAAATCATTGATCACGATCTACAACAAAATGTCAGCCATGCCTGTTCCGTTGGCACAACCTTTACATAGACGAGTTCGGGTGAACTGCAAAAGAGAAGGCATAAGGCGCCATTGTTACTATAGAATAGCTGACACTGTATACGCTCCGATTCTCTATCAATTTGTTGTATATCGTTTATCCTTCGCACTCTGTACTGTATATATGCTTATGATGGATTTTCTGATTTGCCTTGTGTAGTGATGTTTTGTTGGAAGGAAAATGAGAATGAAATAAATGAATTGAATTGAATCGAATTGAATTGAATTGAATTGAATTGAATTCGTACGTAATTGCTGGCACTGCATCTGCGTCTTGGAAGAGAGAACAAAATAAATATTATAAGATAAGACGAAGCCAAGGAACAAAGGGCGAGAGACAGCGATAGCCTTAAGACAATACCCGTTTCTAAATGGGGTAAGTGGTCGCGTGTAAAGAGTGATGTAAGAAATACTCATCAGTATAACAAATCACACGCTGTGACACAAATACAAAACACTTCAAATGTTGCTGTTTGTTTTTGCTCAAATCGAAATACGTAGAACACCATCAGGCGAAGCTAAGGGGAACAAAGGACACACGGCAGTGATATAGCTTTAAGATAGTAACCGTTTCCAAACTGGAGTCTGTGGTTGCGTGCAAAGTGTGACGTAAGAGATATACATCAATATAGCAAATCACGTGTTGTGACGGAATTACGAAAACACTCCAAATGTTGTTGTTTGTATTATGTTTATGATGATGTAAGGCCATGCTCAAGGGTTGCAGGAAGCCAAAAATGATATCAAGCAGCCGTTAATTCATTTAAGAATGATCATAAAGATCGTACAGATATTTTACGTTTGTGCATGCCCTTTGACACTTGACATATTTCACAATGAATCATTCATTTTGAACAAACTGTATATATGTATATATATATATATATATATATATATATATATATATATATATATATATAAAGTGACAACTTTGAGCAAAGAAAATAGATTTTTATATATAGTATATTGTTATATTTAATTGTATTCTTTACACTGCAAAAAATGCGGTGTTAAAAGTGTAACACCAACCGGGTGTCAAACTGTGGGTGTTAAATTTGGTGTTAAATTGACACAATTTGACACCCTTCGGTGTTAATTTAACACCAACATTCTCTCATTCATTGGGTGTTAGATTCTCGGTGTTAAAATGACACCCAAGTGGTGTTAGCTTTGTCATGAAAAGGGGGTTTTCACTAATAACACCGTATCGGTGTTAGTTGTCCACCAGAGAAAGTCACGTGTTCGCAGTCCGATGATCTCATTGGTTACACATGCCAATGCCTGAAATTTGTTGCTGTGGCGCGGAGTCGTCAACGTCTGTCATCGCGATAGTCAGGTTTTCGATGTCGTCTGGGGCTAAAAATGACATTGAATCTATGATGGTGACTTTGCTAAGTCTGTCAGCGGGGATAAGTATCTTTTAAGGTAATTATTTCCTGTACCAGTTATTTTCTATCATAAACGATGTGCATGATTTTCACGGATTTCATCGCATATTATAGACAACTTTGTCTTTGCACGCACGTAATACTATAGTATACTAGTACAAAGTACTATGTAGCGCAGCATACTAAGTACATGTAGCCTATCAATATAGTGTTTGCCATACATAATAGGCCATAACACCAACGCGCTGTACAGCGGTGCATTGAGTCCGAATTTCGCTGAGGGTTCCTTTGCCCAATAATTGCATTTTAAAAATATCATCAAATTTTAAATATAAAAGGTTCCGTGGCATTTTGTATTGTTATTGATGTAGTTTTCTTACCTCTGAGGCTCTGGTGCGGATCTTTGTTAGCGCGCAAATCATTACCCGCTACTGACGTGCACGAAGACGAAGTTCGAACAATGTTTGTGTGTAGTGTACATGTTCGTAGGTTTGTACATGTTCGTAGGTATACTGGTAGGCCCCTAGGCCTACTATTTTTTTTGTAGGGCCTACTGTAACTGTTCTAGGTCCAAACTGTTAGGTTTAAATTAGTACTAGGTACTAGTAGCAAATATCGCTCTAAAAAGAGCGTAAATACCCGATTAAAGGGGCTGGGTGGGGGGTTCTCCCGACCCGATTTTTGTTTATCACAACAGGTTACGTGATGTTTTCAGTAGCTACAGTGTACACGTAGGAACGTAGGGGCCTATATTGGACGCTAGTGTTTGCGCGTGGATCTTACGTTAGAATCTACGAACTAGTTTCTAATATGAGTACTACTATTTATGAGTTTGCTAACCGCTTACAAATTTACATTATATAAGAATATGCTCTTATAAAGTTGATGACATCACATGCATGTAAAACCGGTATTTCCACCGAGTCCATGTTAAGACTCTATCTGGACTCTAGATCTATTTGTAAGGTGCGAGTTCAAGGGTAGCGAGAAACAGAATCACAGCCCATATTAATAACTGGCAGTTGTTCTCTGTCTGAGAGCTGATCCTAAATTTCACAAATGAGTCAAAATGGAATACATGTATCATCGCTTTTTTCATGATTCAGGTGAGGGAATATATACGTCTACTTTGATGGTAGTATTTGTTGAAATAATCTCTTGAAAAAAAAAATCCCTTCTGGAATATGCCTCTTCCCCATACTTATGTTATTGCCACACTTAATGATATTGGCAATAGTGCACTTGAGAATCTTGAAAATGACAGAATTTCAAAAAGACCTTTTATTATCTATCTAAAAAACCTTGAAAATGAGAGAAGATCAATTGCAAAATGGCATTTGATTTTTCCATTTCTCCTCAAATAATATTTGCATAAATGTACACTGCATAAAGATGATGAATACCTGGAAGCAGGATATTATTGCCCCCCCCCCCCCCCCCCCCCTGGTGGCTAATTAAAACGAACTTGAAATTATGAGCATATCTCAAGTAGGCATATATAATAGAATCACCGACTGAATTAATCTGAAGCCGCCTGAACAAAACCCTTTGTTTTCTGCAGTTCTGATCAAATCTTTCATGCACACAAGATAAATCTGTTTCATGCACTTGTATACAGTAAATACACTAGTGCAGTTATGTGGATGTTCAGTACTTTGAATCCTAAGCCAGTGCATCACACCTTGCGCACCAGTTTGACAGTTTGTGGACTTGTAGCCACTTGATAATTATGTATGTTCATGGTCCTTACACTTGCAGGTTGAACAGTACTTCTCACTCCTTCTCCCAGGGAACAATGCCAAGCTTTTTTGAGCAGTGGCCAGTTTTTGGTGGAAGGTCTTGTCAAGCTAGCAAGAGGAAAGCCTTCAGAAACCACAGTCAAGCTGTTGAGATTGCTGGGAGAACACATGCGGAAAACTGATGTGGATTCATGAGACTTGGAGCAATCATCAAATAGTGTACTACCAGACCTGGTAGCAGTCAGGGTATGCACAATACTATAGGTTTTGAAAGCCCCTTTTTTATGTTCTAGATGTCTATCCATCCAATATTGTTTCTTGTGTATCATGCCGCAAGTTGAAAACAATCATCTGTGAATGAAACTTGGTAAGGCTATGTAAATCCAGGGGGCGTTCCACAAAACTTGTCATTGGTGACAACTGGAAAGTAGCTGAAATCTTTGCATCTGACAATACATTTTATCAAACGTTTCCCTGGAGTCGATAAGGGTCATGAGGTCAATAATCAAGGGTCAGGAGCCCTTCATTATGAAAAAAAAATGCAGGAAATATCTTGTGACTTTGATTTTTCAAAGGCAGATGAATGGATTTCACCAAACTCAATTGTAATATAAAAGTTCACAGTCACAAATCAATATGTAATGTAATTTTGTTATTTTGGAGATGCTGATGAAATAAAGAAGAGTTTTTTTTCTTGTTTTTTTTTTAAAGAAGTCACACAACAACCCATGGGTTCATCCTACATGAAGGATCATATTATGTTTTACTTAATGCTCCCTGATTATGCAGTGCAATTCACTGATAATTTCTGTTGATACCTGGATACTTTGTTAATGAGTTGTAGAATATATTGTATATAACATGCATTTCTTACAACACAGCATAGAATGTAAGTAACCTGCAAATCCTTCTTGTACTCTATCTGCTTCCACCTGTGAACCAGGGGGCAAGGACTGTGCAAGATTGCTGTGGCTTTGGCTATAGACTACCTTATCCGATTTCAAAAAGTAAGTCTACATGACTATAAGGTTTCTTCAAATATGATGCGACAAACCCCCTGACATTTTTAGTGTTCAGATATGGTGCGCCGAACCACGCCACTTTCATTATGTTAATGAATGCACATGACTCAAATAAGATAAAGATAAACTCATGACATTGTATCTTCACTTACTTTTGAGCTTGATTGCACCATAACTTCTTGCCACTGTGTGGCAAAATATATTCCTCTTGCCTCAGTGTTTTTGTTTTGTTTTGTTGCATTTTGATCTGTTTATTTGTTTGTTTTTTACCATCTCATATCGCATTGATTTGTGCACTAAAATGTTGCCGGAGTTTGACTCATCGTATCTGAACAAGCCTTTATGAGTCATTTTGGACAGGCAATTAGAACTCACAGTACTTTGGTATTCTGAAAATGAAATTGATTTTTACGAGTTTTATTGATTTTGCATTTTCTACTTTCTATGATCTGTTTTTGTATTAGAAAAGAAATTAGAGGTCAAGGGAAATTTTCTGGGTTTTTTTGTGTTGTTGGACTATGTAATTTATTAAGATCACTTGCTTTTCAATATTTCACAGGTTAACTTTTTTTTTTGATGTTGTGAATATTTTTGCGCACTTGCCTTTGTCAGGGTTATGTCCTGATGTCGACGAGAACTTTACTCGTGAATGCTTCAAAGTCGATCCTTGAACTTTAAAGATTGTCTTCCCCATATGTAGGCTGAAATTTTGAAGTTGCTTTTTGATCAGTCACGAATAAGAGAAAAGTGATAAATTTCAAAGCTTCTTTAAGAAAAAATAGGTATAAGTGAGTTTTAATTGTGAAATTATAGTGATCTTTAAGTAAAATGGAATAAGATCCATTTATTATCCTCTGCCAAGAAGTGGTGCCTGAATTGTTATGGTTTTGAGTAGTCCATCCCTCCATGTGTGTGATAGCTTGAAATCTGTTAAAATAATCATAAATGTGAATAAAATGTGTTAAGCCTATGTATGACTGAGTCTATCAAATTGCATTATGGAATCGAAATAAAGGTCACAGTCAAATTTGTCTAGTTTTTATTTGTAATAGATTCATACAATGTCTGATTGTTTTTCATTGTTTCCTTACATTTTCAGCCTGATGCTAGTTTTGATCACCACTTGAAGAGGGAAAGCAGAAGAAGATGCAGCTCTTGATGCAGCCTGCTTGCTTGAAGATCAGAAGATGCAGCTTGCTTGACAGAGGATGTCAGAAGGATAACATACATGTGTACCAATATTACTTCATTGTTGACCACTTGGTACTACCCTACCCTGGTGATATCATTCAGAGTGCCTTCGACACATTGTTCAAAGCACATTACATATGTGTTTTGTCTACGGTATGCAAAACCTCTCATCAACCTTTGGACATTTGGAATTACCCCGAGTTCGTGAACTGAGATCTAAACTTTCAAATAGATAATGAAGTGATGCATTCTTTAGGAGTTCCCACTGAAACTGTTTTTTTTTCACTGTTTGCCATACGAACATGGACTGAGTGATGGACAAACAATAAATTGCGCCCAGGGGGCCTGTGTACGGACATAATTTGATTCGTTCAATGGTTTTAGAAGACACTTGAAGAATCATCATTGTGACAATGAAACTGTGAAGATACTCCAAGTCCAGTTCTATGGAGGAACCGAGATAGAGACTGATGATACAAGTTGTATACAGTTGATGAAGCAGTACTCTCCATTAGTCGATGACAGTTTTTGATGAGGAGGTGATTACCTTTAGTCCAGGGGACATTGAACAACGACCTTGTAATTTTTACATGTGCTAGTTTACATGTGTCAGTATGGAGTAATGCATTACCATGGTAACATCAAATTTTCATAAAGATTACAAATACAGAATGTGGATCAAGCTACTCAGTTTTAAATCAATTCTGTTGAAATTCGATTGTCCAGAAATCTGTTGCCATGGCAATTGCAGTTTTTTAACAAATCATACAAAATTGTGTGGATCACGCTGCTCTCTTAGTTTCTTTTTTTTTAGCATTTAAATTTGAATTTGATACATATGGTCACTATGATAATATGTTATCGTGCAAGACACTTTTTGTGGGGGTCATAAATCCGTTTCCATGGCAACAGCATCTTCATACAAATCATCCACAAGTACGATGTGGATTCAGCTAACTTCCTCAGATTTTGAGCATTTGACTTTAAATTTGGCACATGTGACCACTGTATTATGTACCTGTGCAAATTTTATTTTTCGTCATTGTCAAATAGTATGTTGTCAAGTTAATGGTATTTTGTAATGAGAATCGTATAAACTACAAGTGGATTGAGCTTACTCTCTCAATTTTTAGCAATAACCTTGAGATATGACACCTATATATTGTGACAAGATAAATTCTAGATGTGCAAAACACTTTTCTCGTCAATGTTAAACAATGCGTGGCCATGCTAACTTAATTTTTTTTTTAATACAAAGCAATCGAAGATATTGTGATTGACTCATAACTCCCTCATGTTTTAGGCATTTGACTTGAAATTTGGCACGTGACCACTGTAGTGCGCTAATGTGCAAATGTCATCTTTTGTATCAGTCAAAGAAAGTGTTATCATGGCAGTGACATTTTCAAATTAAAAACTTACACAACAGTTGATTATGCAATCTCCCTCAGTTTCTGATCATCTGGCCTGAAATATTGAACAGAGTGCTAATGTAATGGCAACCATCTTTTAAAATGAAAATCAAACAAAAAATACTGTGAATTGGGTGAGCTCCCTCAGTTTTCTAGCATTTGACTTGAGGTTTCGCTCATGTAACCAGTGTAATCTTAAAATGAGTTGCACACTGATCTCACTGTTGAGTAATCTTGCTATGGTAACAACTTTTGTTACATTGTACTTTTTTTTCAACAAAAGGCATACAAGAATATCATGAATTGAGCTAACTCTCTAAGTTTTAGGTGGGGGTATCAATTACATCCAGTTCGAGTTGAAAATATTGGCCCAAGAAGGCCTTATGTGTGTCATTTGAATATTTAAATGATCCGAATTTCACATGCTTGTATCATCACTTGCAATAGCATTGATCAAAAGAAAGAGTATAATTTTTGCTTGAGGTTTCGCTCATGTAACCAGTGTAATCTTAAAATGAGTTGCACACTGATCTCACTGTTGAGTAATCTTGCTATGGTAACAACTTTTGTTACATTGTACTTTTTTTTTCAACAAAAGGCATACAAGAATATCATGAATTGAGCTAACTCTCTAAGTTTTAGGTGGGGGTATCAATTACATCCAGTTCGAGTTGAAAATATTGGCCCAAGAAGGCCTTATGTGTGTCATTTGAATATTTAAATGATCCGAATTTCACATGCTTGTATCATCACTTGCAATAGCATTGATCAAAAGAAAGAGTATATTTTTTTTTTATGTTAACATTTTACAACCAGACTGGATGATCTATGTTGAATATTTGAATTATACAGCTGAGTAGGCAATTCAATTTGAACATTTGAATGATAGAGCCAAGAAGATATAATACTGGTATCAATTTCATTTGAAAATTCAACTTGATAGTGCCAAGAAGGCCAAAGGTATTCAGAGTGAGTATTTAAATTTGATATTTTAGCCTACAATAGCCATAATGTATCTCATTTGCATAGATAATCAAAGAACCAACTGACAGGGTCAAAGGTATTCCATTTTGATACTTATATTGTAGAGATGAGGCTTTCAGTACATGTAATAGAATTATTGTGTTTTGTTGTGACAGACAGAATTTATTAAATATTTTGATCAACCTAGTAGCACGTGACTGTCTTTCACCTACTTACATTACTGTGTTATTTTGTGCGATTGAATGTGGAGAGTGTGAAATGATGTCGAGGTATCGACACTTCAAATTGTTAATAAGTTGGCATCACTTGGAATTTATTTCTCACTCTGAAGCGTTGAATCAACACTTCTGTGGTGTCAAATAAACACCAAATAATGCAAACTTATAACACTTTGAAGTGTTAGAATAACACCATGACAGGTGTTGGGGTATAGATTCTAACAACAAATAGTGTTGAAGTTACACCGTCATTGGTGTTAAAGGGTGTCAAAAGAACACCAAAGTGGTGTCAACTTATCAATAATCTAAGCAACACCAAAGCTGGTGTTGGCATATTTTAACACCACGGGTGTTGAACTTACACCATAACTGGTGTTGGGATGTCAAATGAACACCATTATGGTGTCAACTTCTTAACACTCTCTTAAGTGTTGAAAAAACACCGAGGCTGGTGTTGGTATATTTTTACACCCTTTAACACCCATGGGTGTTGGATATTTTAACACCAGAGACGGTGTTACTTCAACACCAGATGGTGTGGTCCTTTATTGAAGTTCGGCCGGTGTTAGATTCAACACCAGTGGTGTTAAATCTAACACCACTGTTTTTGCAGTGTAGAGTATAAGTATTGATAAGTATTTAAGTATTGATTAGTCAAGGCACATCCAACAGCAATATAATGACATGACTAAGACAGACATTAAGATTTTTTTCTTCCGCTCTCTTGGTCCAATTTCCTAGAAGTTCCAGAAGTTTTTGTTATCATTTTGATTTCATTTCACTTTGTCAACTTGCGCCTGGATCGGCACGTACCAAGACCAGCTGTCAATCAGTTGACTGACTCTTGACTCATCCAAAGATGAAAAACAAACATTATAGGCTGAGCTATAAATGCCGAACTCAGACCGTTTATTTTGACTTTCATTTTTTTTTTTCAATTCCAGTGCCTAAATTTTACCTCTTTTTTACTCCCATCTGAGGTATCGATGATTTAGTTATGATTTAGTTATGGCATATCCGAACGAGTGAAAAGGTGACTATATCTTTACGCAAAACAAAGACACCACCAACTAACTTGGGAAAAAAAAGGGATTTAATCCCAACGTACCACCCGATGTCATGGATACGAAAAATGTAGAGAATATCTCTTGTACTGCTGTAGTGACATCCGTGGCCTTCAGTGATAACATTTCGGATGGTCACGTGACAGTAGCTCTCTCCCTCCCTCTCTCTCTCTCTCTCTCTCTCTCTCTCTCTCTCTCTCTCTCTCTCTCTCTCTCTCTCTTTTCCAACCCAACCTCACCCACGCTTTTGTTTGGACGACAACTATAATTGCTTATCGATAGGGTTTTTGTTATTGTCTCCGGATATCCGCCTGCACATGATAGCATCTATTAGCAATATTGTTTACTCAAATAGAGCATCCTTCCGGCTTTCGTCAGTCTGCAATATTGTGCTCTACCGGATGTCACCAACAGCTTGCTTGTTATGTTTCTTATTCAATTGCTTTCATTTATCTACGTTTGGTTTTGTTCTTGTTTTTGTTCTTGTTCTTGTTTTGTTTTGTTTTGTTGTAAATCTGTTCGTTTGTTTGTTTGTTTTTTTAGCAGTCGTTTTTCAAGATTCAGACGTACACGACAAAGTGACATCTAAATCTATTTCGTACTGATGTACATTGGTTCATTAATGCCACGATGGCTGCTTCTAAGATTTTCAGAGAAATGTCAATATCGAAGTCATGACGATATAGGTATGTCTATTTGTGCATTCACTCAATTAGTCAATCTTCTCATCAGAGCACGAAATAACACATCAAATGAAGAAAATTAATACTCGGCCCGGGATACTCTGACAGCGTATTAGGTGTTAGAATCTAATTCGTTCTCTCTGCTGTGCATAACTTATATTGGAGCACAATGAGAATTTGGGGCGTTTGTTTTCGCTTTTTGGAAACTATCAATTCGCCTGATGTGCATTTCGAAAGTCGCAATAGCACATTTACTTGCCTTGCTCTCCCTTTAACATGAAGAAGTTATCAGGCATTTTTTCTGAATAACAAATTCAACATGACTCAATTCTTGGGCATGACAGAATCGCGTGGACTGATGTCTGCAAACTTTGTTGGATGTGTCCTCTGATTTTGACGCAGCCTTCAGTAAACAACGACACTTTTTGATTCTGCCCAACGGTGTGAAACGTAAATTATGTAAACTTAGCTGAAAGTGTCTTTATGACTCTGCAAATATTGAAAGGAACTGCAAAACTACTGGTCTTGTTATCAGTAATGTCACGAAATCTGTCGAACAAATGGCTTAAAGGTTCAGTTTACCTTTTAGAGCAGTGATTTAAAAAAAAATCAGGATGTCACATTTGATGCATATGTGTATAGGTCTGTAGTATCACAAAACATACCATAAGCAAGTTTCGAAATAGAGCCTAGAATATGAGGAGATATCAGTCTTTTTCTTAATAAACCATAACTGTAGACGTTTTGTCTGGAAACATTTTTATTATAGCTATCGTGCACATTTTGTGTATTCAACAAAAATATTAACATCGATAAAAAGGATTCAAATTTTGCAGTGGTTGTTTCTTTCCCTAACTCACATTTTATAATTATTTTAAAACACTAATGCTGTGTTTTTGTTTCATGTGGTTAATGACATATCGTGCCTTTAAGGCTTTATCTATCACCTCCCCCCCCCCCCTCTCTCTCTCTCTCTCTCTCTCTCTCTCTTTATGCTTTCTGCCTAGTTGCATATTGCTGTTTGACGATCAACGATGTGAAAATATGAATAATATTATACTAGAAGTTTGCTCCTTTCTTTTGGATTCGAAATGTTGACGATTTGACGTTCTGAAAGACAAGGGAAAGAATAAAAAAATATGCGATGTTTTCAATCATAACTTCAAGAATATTCCTTGTAATGCCACAAATGAGGCATCATTGAAAATGTTTCATTTCGCTCTATCTAATATATGGACTTATTCTAAAATCTCTAAAATGTCTGAAAATAGTGTTTAACGAGCTTGCGATCAATCTCTTCATATGTACGTGTAGGCTTACCTATATTATATATGTATATATATATATATATATATATATATATATATATATATATAGATATATATATATATATATATATATATGTATATATATATTTATATTTATATATCTATATATGTATATATACACATATACATGGAGAGAGAGAGAGAAATAGTTAGAGAGATAGATTAGATGGATAGATAGATAGATAGATAGATAGATAGATAGATAGATAGGGTAGATAGCTAGGCAGATAGATTGATAGATAGATTGACAGATTAGATAGATACTAGATCTTTCTTCTTATCTGTACTGCTTCAAGAGCACTCTATCTTCTGGCTAATATAAAAAGAAGGAAAATCAGAAAGGATATATCCCCCGTATTGCTTTATATTCCTATGAACGTCGATCTCAAATAAAATCTGGTCAACCTAAATTCCGGTTATTGTTGTTGTTGTTGTGTGGTGTTTCTTCATTATCCTTCCTTATCTTTGTGGTTGCGTCACACGACGAACTGGGTTTGCTGCTTCATCATCCCCGGTTTCCGAAGTTTTTGCGGCCTGATTTCTTTTTCTTTTTTTAACTTTCACAGAACGAAGGCAAATCGCGCACCTCATATGCCTTAATATCACCCCAGAGAATACTGTATTTCTTTGCCCCTCATTCGCTCTTAATATTATATGAAGGAAAGCCAGAGAAGTAGGGGTTCTATTATATGATTGATTTCTAATTTTCATGGCCCTCTCGCTCCGAAGCGAGGTGATTTTAGCACTGGGTGTCGTTTTGTGCTCCCATCGGGTGCGTTTCGTCATTAAACAGTGACTGCAAGGAATTACCAGTCGGCCTGATGGAAATAAATCACGAAACAAAGTTCAGACTTTTCTTTAGACACAGAGAGAGAGAGAAAGAGAGTGGAACCCACTTTTGAAACTAAACTTTGAACTTTTACCTCAATCTATCAAAAGAAGTACCCGAAAATCACATCAATTTACCCTTTTAGACTTTTAACAACGTATTGACTTTCTTCCTATTTTTATAGAGGCAATAAAATTTTTAAAAACCCGACTGTCACAATTAGAAAAAAAATTTGAATCAACTGCACTCGGCAGACTAAGCCTGCTCTGTGATGCTAGGCTTGGCATAGCTGTTTTACGAAGAGGTTCTGAAGTATGATGGAAGATAACTGTACGAATCAAAAGGCAACAAAAAAGAAATGCAGTAGCATGTGAATAAAATTACATTTTTTAATGAAAAAGTTCATCCAAACAACCAAAAGTGATTCTGGACATTTGCTGGAAGGTCTAAACGGGGGAAATTTCATAATCTCAAAAGAAAAGCTCAAAAATAATGTAGTATAGAATGATGAAAGTTCGTGGTATTGTTTGTCCATTTTCATTTCTCATCTGGTAAGATGGCTGGATAGCCCATATTAACCTGCACTCGCAGGTCTTCCGTTGGGTCCGGTTTTGAGTATTTAATTGAGGAGGACCACTTCGACGGGTTAGGCACCCTGCTCTTTGCGATGATTGAATGAAGAGGGATCTTTTACGTGAGTGGGTTGTGACTCTCTCACACTCGGAACGTCCAGTTTATGTCCTTCCTTTTAGGGACAGAACGTTTTGCCTCTCACTAGAAGGGACGGTATGATTACATGAAAGGAAAAAAAGGAAAAAGGAAAAATACAGGAGAGAAAAAACTTCAACTCAAGGCAGCTATCAACTCTTCTTGGAAACATATCACCCATGATTATTGAAAAAAAAATTATCCCACAATGATTATTGAAACTATTGCGTTGTTCACATTTCCATCGCGTGTTCTTCGTGTCCGTTACTGGCTGTACTTTAGCAATGGTACACACGACATTCGTACATGATACGTCGTGAGAATTGGTTTTCGGCTTCACTGTTGGAATACATTCAAAGAAAAACCTTTCCTTATATTGGACATTGCGATTTTTCGACATTTGCGTCCTTTGCAAATCGTTCGGCGCGCTCCGTGAAATCAGCCCTTTTGACCCGAACCCGGGTCCTTTGGATCTGGAGGCAGACGCGCACTACTGACTGAGCACAACCACATCCGTAGAATGAAGCGGGATCTTTTATACGTGCGTGAGATTGGGTTGTAGCTCTCTCACACACGGAACCTCCATGTTCTGAGTTCTAAATGCAAATACATAACCCATCTGAGTCCCCTCCCTATCTATATATTATATATTTAGTATGTCGAGAGCTCATACAGTTCATATTTGTCATTGCATTTCTCTCTCAGTCTCCAGCGTTGGTCTCAGAGATCTGAGGAGACGCAAGCATATTAGAACGAATGCATTTTACTTTGTTAGCACCCCTCTCCATAAACCTTGAATATGTTCCTGAAAAATACCCCTCGGTATACAGGAATCCATCAGTTTGTTTTCCTGTTGAGCACTCGTGGCCAAGCTTTTCTGATATATTGAGCCCGAGCAATTTTACCATTAGACGTTGGAATGAAATGTTGAGATATAAGCAAAGTGACCTTGAAAAGGCAGGAAATCCTCATACATCCAGGAAGATCTGGCAAGCAATGAACATCTCTATATACCTGTAAGGAAAATTGATGTCTTGTACCACTCATTTCTGTTATTGTCTTTTTTAGGGGGAAGGGGGACGATAGGCTCCTGCCTCAGCGCACTGATATATCATAACACATTTTTTTGAAGACTTCTGTTTTTATATTACTTGGGTACAATAAAAGGGCACGATGATAATGGATTAGATTGTAAATAGAGACGATAGCGAGTGTTGTTTTCTTTTTTCTTCAAGTACTTAATTTATCCTCCTGATGAGGCCTAATCATCCATACATAATTATGGAACATCTCACTAGCTAATGTTCATGATGATATCCAGAAAAACAAAATTGCCTTTTGGGCCTACTTTTAAGAGCAAATAGGTGCCGTATGTTTGATTGCAGCTGTAGTTTCATTTCTTGCAAAGGGAGCGACTACTCGTCGGATCGTGTAGAATTTCTTTTTTCTTCAAGCAAAATAACATGTTTAACATCTTTAGAAGGCCATCACGCATGAAACGCTTGATTAGCAATAAGAGTGAGTCATTCTCAATGTGATTGTTCGTCTCTTCATTTAACTTTTTCTCCCCCAAATTCATCCACGACATAGCATCCGTTACTAAGGATTATTTACAGCAGCACGTGCGTACTTTGTGAGGAAACACGTGTCTTTCTTTGCTCTCACGAGGATGCAGCATAATATCGCTTATATATAGTCAGAGAAATCAGGGCTCGGGTAATATTTATTATGCTTCTACACGACTGAGGCCAGTTTACGCTTGAAGAGGTCCTCTCTATTACTGGCACGATCGAGTGTACGTGAGGATAGCTTCTTTTCAAGCGATTTTTTCCTCCCTTTGTTGCATTTTCTTAAAACATGGCATTAATAAGCAATCTCTCAGGACTGATGGTGGCGCGTGGGGGGGGGGGGGGGGGTCGGGGAGATTGAGGGGGTAGAATCAAGCGCTTTATTTCGAGTCCACTCCATCCTGACGCTGAATTACTTGTGTGGGAAGCAAGATCCATCATTACAGAGAAAGGATTGACGTTTGTTGACACTTATCGCTTTTCATCTGGGAATCGGACGAAAGTTGACGAAAAGTTGAGGAGCCCTTCTCTGGTACACGCACACCTGCGTAGCGATGTCTGTGAACGCACTGTGCGAATAATGTGTCATTGAATGAACATTCATGGTTTATCCTTCGTATTTTGCAAGTAAATCATGCTGCACCATCTTGACTGGAACAACGCACTTGAACAGACTATCAAATCGAAGGCGTAACCGTTGGAACAAAGCTTGATCGAAATGTCTAGAACAGTGGCGCTGATTATTTCTTTTGCTTTTTTGGGAGGGGGAAGGGGGAGGGGCTGAAGGCCCTCTGCGGGTCAATGGTCTCCCCCCCCCCCCCCTCCGCTATTAAGGCACCTAAGCGTCTAAGGACGGAAGCTTCAGAAAGAAGGGATGTTGTGATTTTGTTTTCAGGCGTATTTTTGATTTTTTTTTTGTTTTGTTTTTTTTTTGTTTTTTGACAGCACGCCTTCTGCAGCTGTAGGTTTGCCAGACATGGTTACGACTGGTCTGACAGGGTAAAAACAGTAATTCAATTAAGTATCGAATTGATCCTGGGAGAAACAGGTCTATTCATTGACTTATACTGTAATCTTGTAGAGAATGTATGGATGTAATTTCCTTATACAGTACTGTAGTAAATAAACCAACAAACAGGTCGATTTTTACTGCGGATTTTATGACAACTCGGAGATTGTTGGTCCAGAAGAGTTTAGGTAATGTTTAGTCTATGAGGCTGGTTTAAGTTGTAACGCTGTGAATTTGTATTGCACAACATGTAAGCAAAGCCTGTTTGTACACACACACACACACACACACACACACACACACACACACACTCATACACACACACAAAGAAACGCTCCGTGCAATATATATATATATATATATATATATATATATATATATATATACACTGCAAAAAGTCCGGTGTTAAATAGTGAACACCGAGCAGGAGTTAAATTTTCGGTGCTCATTTATGGTGTTAAATTAATACCTCCGGGTGTCATTTCCAAATTTTATGCTGCTTTTTGAAGAGTTTCTTAGTAACTGCACTTCCTGTTGATTTTTAATTTAAACAAGACGATAAAGAATTTTACATTAAAATACTAGATTTTTGAAAAAATGTGAAAATAAATTTACACCAAAGTAACACCAGCTGGTGTGGTCTCTTATTGAAGCTTGACGGGTGTTAAACCATTGATATTAACACCAACAAATATCAAATCAACACCATGTGGTGTCATTTTTGAATTAACACCAGTACAGTGTCAAAATAGCACCAGGTACAGTGTCAAATTAACACCACGAAGTGTCAGGTGAACACTTTTCAACACCATCACAGTGCATTTTTAACACCTGTGGGTGTGGTCCTTTATTGAAGTTTGATCGGTGTTAGATTTAACACCCGTGGTGTTAAATCTAACACCGATGTTTTTACAGTGTAATATGTGTATATACATATATATATATATGTATATATATATATATATATATATATATATACGGAGAGAGAGAGATAAGAGATGTGACACCGATGGAACGTCGCTCTAAATGCGTAAGCCCCTTTAATGAGCTTCCGAACCTCTCCCCTTCTTTTAAAATCATTTGAAAATAGAATAACAGTATAGCAACGACAAATGATTGACTGTACGTCTTATGAAAGCGTCACAGTATGTATCATAATAATAATATATAGAGAGGATGCTCATACGTACATGAATTGACATAACTTTAATCTTATAGAATCATACAGAATGTGTCTTCCTTGCATGATATTTGGAGACTTTTATATGTATAATCTTATATGTATCTATTTGTAAGGGTAACAATAATGCTACATTCATACATCAAAATATCTATTTCATTTCGTTTATTTTCAATTCCAACCAAGATAATCCCTATACAAAACATAGCATGAAAAAGGCATAGACATATCATTCTACATACAAGGAAATAATGTAGACACGATGAATTGAGAAGGCTATCGACGCACGATATTTGCAAACTGATGTTGAAAATGGAGGAGAAGCTTAAAAGCAGAACATGTAATATGCATTCCCCTCAAAACCATTATTGATACTGTGCAATAAAGCTCTTAAGTGCTTTACATTTTCTGTAAATGAATTTTCTATACCACACACAAAACAAAGAAAAGCAAAAAATAAACAAGATGACCAAAATGACATCGAATATGTCAAAAGTTAAAAGCAGGTATTAAGGTTGGGCAAAACGAAATTAAGAATTCCATGCAGATAACCGCCGTTCCAAAGGACACGTTTTCTAGTGAGCGAGTGTTCCCATAGGTATACAGTAGTCTGAAGAGGTGCTAATGCAATCCCTGATCACAATCACTGGACACATAGACTTTGTTTGTTTAAGACAATTACATGTGGCCGGGCAGAGGATGGGGATGGGGTGGGGCTCCGACAGAGGGAGGGGGGAGAGGGCGCAGCATCCTTCCTCTTTCAATCCACATCCGGAGTGAGGGGCTGGAACCCGCGAAATGAACTCCGCTCTCTCGTCCTTGTAAAGCATCTACAGCGTTCCCTTGTATCAACATGTCGAACGGGAAGAAGTATCCTGTCGTTAGCTTGGTCTGTTTAGAAACTCAATCACCCCCTTCTTCGTTCGTTTTCCTCCTTTTTTTTTCAATTCCAGCGACATTTCTCCGATTGAAATACTTCCGCCAGGCAGATTTAGAATTAGGTGCTGCATGAGAGAAGAGACTCCATACATTTCAAGTGTTGCTATCCGAAAGGCGTTATATTGCAGAAGTAAGGCAGTTCAAATAAACAGCGCACGGTATACTAGTAGTAGGTACACTGTCGTCCAAATGACTGATTCACTGGAATAAAAATACAAAAGCACAGAACACTTCAAGGAAACTGACTCGTTTATTGATGTTAGTCGTTATTGTTTTCCTCTCTCTCCACCACAGGTACACACGCGTGCGTGAGCAAGCACCAGCGCTCACTTTGCTTTACAATCCTCTGATACATTAGTCAGAAACTTACAGAAAAAAAAATATAATTTACAATACGAACAGAAGCCCTGTATGGATTTTGAGGGACTCTTGATTATGGGGAAGGAGCGTTTTTGTTACCACGAATGGGGATAAATGATAAAATAATCACTTTTTCGTTAAGGACCCTAGTGGATATGAATCACAGTAATGTCCTAATAATCTACATTTCCCATAGTCAGCACGTGTTTTGCTATTATATCCACTTTATTGAAATATCACTATCAGGATAATATACTTTTGAGCGTGCAGTGGCAGCGACATGGCTTCCGGTCACTTTTGAGAGTGACCCAGTGGAGAGAAATCCGAATGTAAGGCCCTATATATTATATAGCTGAAGATCGCTACCCATCGGACTTGCCAACTCACAATTATAACTGTTGTTCACAAGGTAGCTTATTGAGGAATTGTACCAAGTCAAAAAGTGTGCAACAAAATTAAGCGAGCTATGAGCACACAATAGAAACTTGGGGGGGGGGGGTTCTCATATACCTTCCTAAGTAAAATTATATATAAATCAGCTCAGATAGCATATATTCTGATATCAGAAAACAGTGAGGACTGCACCCTTGCGGTAAAGACAACATATATTTAGCGTATTTACTCTGAATAATATGATCCCATCTTTCTATAACAGGATCTGAAAATTTATTTCAATTTTGGTTAGCTTGCGAGAAGATTTCCTCTTATTTTTGGCCCGGCAAAGAAATAAATTCGTGCAACAATCATCACAATGAGACAAAAATACTTCTGTGAAAATCGAACAAATGAGAAATTAGACCTTGAAATGGGATGTCCATATCCATAAATACTTTTGGAAAAAGGAGGGGGTGGCAAAAGTAAGTAATGAATTTGTGCAACAATCATTATCATTAGACAAAAATACTTCTGTGAAAGTCAAACAACTGAGGAAAAGGCTTAGACCTTGAAACGGGATGTCCATACCCATAAACTATACTTTTGGAAAAAAAAAGGGGGGGTGGCAAAAAGCGTACACCTTGTGGGAAAGGAGAATCTAGGTTAGAAACATAAGCGCATTCGTCAGAGCAATAAGAGAGAACGGTTTGGACCCATTAGAGCGAAGACATTCGAATGCATGCGATTCTTGGAACATCTTCGACCTGCGGTCCTCCACGCATGGGCTCTCTAGTAAATCGAATGGCCCTGGAGGTATGTTGGGGAAACTATGCTGGCGTTTGGCCATGTTGGCATTATCATCCCCGTAGGCCTACAGCGATGACATAAACTGGTATAGATGTTTAGCGCGAAAGAATACACTTCAGTGAAACCTCGCACTTGAGGTAGGTTGTGCTCGGATTCTCAAATTTACGGTGCAGTGATCACTAAAATTAAACGCAGATATCGGCTCGCTATATTCTATTATTAACTTACGAGAGAAGAGAAGGTAATGTAAACATTCTCCGCGTTCTGCGAAGAGAGAACTCGGGTGAGTCGGGTGTGACATCACGTGATCACATTGCTTTATGATGTCACGTTTGGTTTGAGGCGGTCAGACGGCTTTTCGAGTCTCGACCACTTGACGTCTCGGCCGAATCTCTCGACCCCCTATCAACAGAAGTGCTCTACAGGGGAATGGAATTATGCAAATATGAGCAAAGCAAATATAATTTGGACTTATTTTGTTTGTCTTTTTGGCTGCGGCGTGCAACTTGTCTTTACGATGTATTCGGTATTGACTCATCCCCTGAGCTGAAAAATGTGGGAGTGTAGTTTAATTTTTGGTTATGTTTTGTTTTTTAGTTGGCAAATCAAAAATAAAACAAAAATGTTGATATTTCTTCAGATTCTGGCAGCGCTGTGGTCATTTATATACTTACTCAATTATCGACTAATTTATCAATTCATTTCAATTATAGATTTTCAAATCTCTACTGATTTATTTCTCAAATATTCAGCATTAATGCAAGAAGTGAATACGACAGTGATAATTCCACGTAATACATTGTTTGCAAACTATTTGAAATTCAGGAGCGAATGTTAGGCTGTAACAATGCTGGTTGGAGTAGCTTATTTGACAACATGCTGCTTATTCAGAAGAGAATAACAAGAAACTAATAACATGGTTTGCGTTTGTATTTCTTGAAAATTAGTTAACCATCGATCCAGATTTGCATCCGTCTTCTTTTAAATCGAGCTCAAAGAAAAATCAACTCTTGCAAAATACTCGCTTTTCACTATAAATACCTTTAGTACTTCGCGAAAAATTATGCTTGTATTTTCCTCTTTCTCTCGCTCTCTCTCGCTCTCTCTCTCTCTCCCTTTCTCTCCCTTATTTTGTAAAAGAGTATTAAAAAATAAACTCGCTGTAACGTAAGTGCTTGTTTCCAAGTGTTGATTGCTTACCATGATTAAAGATCTAGAAAATGGTAATGGAATAAAAAGATATATTTACCCTATATTCTAACGAGAAGACAAATAATAAAATCACTGAATATCAAATTTCTGAGGATAATCTACCACAAGGGGACCTTTCCGTAGGAATTAAAAAGCCAGTTGACAGATATCTGAATGGCTTGTTTATCAGACTCCAGTTGCTGTGGTTTTTTTTCCCTTGCAAGTCTCCTTTTCAACGCCGGCAAGGGATTTCATCCCAACTTTCTCTTTCATTCTAAAGTTTCAAGCGTCGGATGAAATTCCGGAAAAAATAAATCTTTCACGGCTTGCAAAATACGTCGACTACCAGGAAGTCAAAAGTACGCAAGGAACAGCAGTGACGTGCATGGGTGCATGGACGTCAAAGGAAGGGGGTCATTAGTATAAGGATTACGTAATTTGAAAATGCCTATCTGCTATCCCATACCGCTTTGGATAATTTCAATCAAATCATGAAAAATCTTGAAACATGAAACGTTTACGGCGGAATTGATGTCGTTCATTACGAACGGTATGTCCTCGCGACTTCTTCAAAGAAAACAAGAAAACAACGACATCAATAAGCATCTTCCACCCCCACCCCCACCCCCCCCCCCCCTCCCATACGCAAGCCATGTGATCCATTAATCAAATGCAGTGAGTATGAAACGATATCTAAGAATGTTAATTACCGACACCATAGTGCACTCGAGTGTCATTTAGAGCGACACAGCTTATCATCGCTGGCGACAGCGAATCTGTAATAGATGGATTTCACGGTTAATGGGATAATCTAAGGGGCTTTAGAATAATCGGCCGGTCGCGAGAATCTCAATTTTGATCTCTCGCCCCCAATGGAGTTGTTCTCGCAGCCACTCTTCGTCACGACTTAAAGCTCGTCTCTCTCGAATATGGCAGTCCCATATATGACCTTGAGGTTTTCCTCATTGTCGTTTGCAAAACCGAATTGGTCATATACGCTCTTTTCATATCTACCCTTGATAACAATAAGAATTCCCTGATGAAAAGAAATAATGAAAGACCATTTGTGGTCTTTTTTTTTTCTCTGTCTCTCATTTAATTGTGTTTTACTATTTGACTTTTTTCATAAGTAATTCATAACCACAGCTAGTCCGTTGTGTGGTTCAATACACAATTACGAGTTTTGATGTTTGTGTGTGATGTGTGTGTTTGTGCTGTAATATGTGTGTATGTAGAGCGTATGAGTTATGTGGATTTACGTGTTGTTAAGAGAGTATAGGCATGTGGACTATAATACCAAAGTCACTGCAACAGAGAACAGAGAACGGAATGCGAGTGACATATTTGTTCAAGGTATTAAGTTAAAACGTACACTATGATATTGAGCCATAGCTGGTGTCTGCTTTCCAAAGCGTTTGTTACCTGTTGTAACTTTAATACAGTAACTGCATTAGCTATGGGAGAAGCTCGAAAGCAACCAAACAGCTGGGAGCAATTGAGTCTTTACGCAATGAGTTGCCATTATCGCAAATTGAAATAATCACAAAGTTGTTCAATTAAAGACAACATCTAAAAAGTATGCAGAAAACCAAAGGATAATCACAAATTGGCGACATAGTCCTGTACCGATATACCTCTCTCCCTCTATACTCACGTACTTTGTTGCAGTTTTTTTCTAATGGTTTGCTCACACCTTCAAAACAGGTATAGTGTGCACGAAGAAGTGGACCTATAACAATATCGTCCAGCCCGCGGTGATCTATTTACGAGTTTACCTGCTTCCTGTTGGGAACAGATACAACAAAAAACGTGAAATAGTTCAATGGATTACAGGAAAAAAGAGTTACTAACACGACACGTAGATTGATTTATATTCAAGAAGTACAGCTCACATCAGCCTTAAACGCTTACACGATCAAGCCATCAAACGTGGCTCGAACTGTCGTTAATAGGAGGCAATTGCTATTCATGGTGTTGTTCAAAAAGTTACAAACAAAATCTTCAAAATGCGAGTGATGTATACATTTTAGTTACGAATGTGAGGCACACTTTTCTCTTTTTTAAGGAGTTGGCACATTCTTGTGACTCTTGGCATTCTATACCTCGCTCCAATTCAAATTTTCAGTCGTTTAACATGTTTAAAGAGCAAAAGAATCATGAAGCAAGTATTAAACAACGAAGTGTATAACAGAATTAAAATCGCTTTCCAGTCAAGGTATGTCGAGTAGCATATTAAACACAGCCCATGTAGATTTCACCTGTGATCATGTAATGATAGACACATTACAGTGTAAAGGGTGAAATGGGGAAATTGATGAACGTAGCCTATACAAGAAGTAACACAGCATTTTGCAGTTACGACATCTTGACAATTCCCTAGATCATTCTATAGGTGCCCTCCCATCATGGAACTTTTGTTTTGTTTTGTGGGATACACGTGGTATTAAACACGCGATTCTGATTCATCAGTTGAATAATTTGATTCGTCTCTATTGAATTATTTCATTAAACAATGACTACAATGTTTATACACACACACACACACACCATCTCTCTCTCTCTCTCTCTCTCTCTCTCTCTCTCCTTCTCACACACACACACACACACACACACACATTCAGAATTGACAATATTGTGTCATGGGCTTTCCTTCTTTCAAGAAACGTTCTGGGGTTTTTTTTTTTTAATAAGTGCCTTCATCAGAATTTATGAATGCTTGCTCGTATGCGCAAGTTTTGTTTCTAAAACTGGACCACCTTCAAAGTAAATTAATGCCACCTTCACCTTCCCCTAAGTGCTTGTAATCTGCAACTTGTTCTTTTTTGCCCCGTTTATGCATAAAAACTAAATTTGAAGCACATTGGAAGATTCCATGCTTTCGAGAAGAAAAATCGGCGCCAAAGAAAGTTTCAGTTGAACGTCTGATATATTTGTATCTGCGTATGTTGGTTTATTTATTTGGTTGGGTTTTTTTTTCCATTTGTGATGGAATACTTGTGGCGAAATAGACGCAATGTCTGCAACATTGCTAGCAGGGGGACATTATTAGCTGCGGTCTGTTCTTTTTGCTCAGTTCAACAGGTGAAGGTTGGTCTCCTCCCTCGCTCCCTCCCTCTTTCTCTTTCTCTCTCTCTCCCTCTCTCTCAGACCCCCCCCCCCCCACACACACACTCAAATAGTCCTAACAGGCCTACGCCACCTACGCTCAAAATGGCTCAAGGAAGTTCGCTTTGTTCTTTACCTTGCATACGTCACCGGAAGTCTTACTTCGTCTTCTGGTAAAGACTGATTGCGCTTTTCTCCTCGGCCTTTTTCTTATTTTACTGCACAAATACAAGGAGTGACGCAATACTACATTACGAAATATTTGTTTTTATGAGCAATTACGTAATTCAAATCACCATTAAAAAGGCTTACTTTTAGCATTTGAAAATATTGCAAATTATGCTACACGGCACCACAAATCAAGGGTATACCGATAGATAACTGGAAATTGTGACGTTTGGTTGTAATTCCATTCATTACTGAAGTGAGGCATAAACTTCGTCTCCTTTGAGAAAGGGAAATGAAGCGTTGGGCGTAGTGAGTCTTTTTCCCGCAAGCTTATTATTTCACTTTTGTCAGGAATTTTTGGAATATATATATAAATCTGTTCGCATCTGTCTCTGTGTTTGCTATGACAAGCCAGTATTTAAAAAGGCCTTCACTTGATATTCATTTCTCAGCCATATTATCAAAATGACTGACGTAATTATGTCCTGCGGCAGTGACGATGGTAATAAAAAGTATATTAGGATATAGAAGAAATTATCTTTGAGATTTACGTCTGGGATTCCGGCCACAATTAATACTGATTTATGGACAAACTCACTCAGACAATGAAAATACAAAAAGTAGGTGTGGGGGACCTGTCAATCATGTTTGGTGTAACACTTTCATTAAGTTAATTAATCCCTGTCTTGCTTGATAAACACGCACTACTTTCGTTCAACCCTATTAGTTCCAGTCCGCAACTTACTTTATTGTCTTTTAAAAATATACTGTATACTCTGCATACTATCACAGCCTTATATCAAACATCAAACCTTTCTTTCTGAACGCAAGAGAGAATTCATTTACGTATATAATGTTTGAATAGAGTTAATCTTCACATACAACTATACGTTCTTCCATGTTCGTTCTGCCCTATTGGTTCTGGCTCGCAGCTTACTTTATTGTCTTTTAGAAAGAAATATTGTATGCTATGTATACTATTATAGACTTATTTCTTTTTCTTAAGATGAGAAGAGAAAATTCGTTTACGTATAATGTTTGAATAGAGTTAATCTTCACATACAACAAAAGTGTTCTAATGCTGTTCTAGTTCTAGCAAAGCATTCTATACGTATCTGTTGGTATCATTAGCAACTCGGCTCTGGGTGTGAGTAGATGAAAAACACTCATCATCTTTGTTCGGTTTGAAGATGGCATTGAGAAAGAACAGAAGTTAATTTTCATTTCGTTGTCGATTCCCCCATCTTTAGAAAGTGATGCATGGTCTGTGATGTTTTCTCCGCCGCTTCCCACTGATGCTCTGCCAGTTACCATGGCAACAACAGCTAAAGGAAATATGACGTTATCGTATTTGAAGTGTTAGTGTCAAAACAGTGTGGCTCAAATGCAATGGCCTCGCCTTGATTAAGCGTGTCTCTTAGATCACTGTTTATATGAGTTTATCCTCATTCACAAAGGATTGATCTTAATGCATGTTTGTTGGATGTAATGTGAAATCATCTCCCCCACTTCTTTTGAAAAACGTCCATATCAATTTAGAATTCGATTGTGTTTTATTTCCATCCAACAACAAAACATATTACAAATATAAAGTACAATGATTTTGTTAAACATTTATGACAAACTTAATCATGAAGTTTAATACAAAATATATGATGACGGAATGAATAACAACAATGCAAGAACAAGGCATGACATCACACTCTGAAATGGAGACAAAAAGTTAATACATAATATCTTCAAACACACAATGTATGTACAATATAATATATAGACATCTTTATCATCGTCTGTGAGTGATATCACCGTTGTCAAGAAAACAATTGAGATTTTGACCGAAGTTGTTAGCGTAACAACTATATTTTGGGGGGTTATAATCGTTGTCATACACCGCATACAGTGTCTACTACCGGCCCTAAGGAAACTACACCATCAGGCGCCAGTGAGGCATGGCCTTTCTGGTCTTGCTGCAATCGCCTAAGAAGTGCTGTCGGCCGCTGCAAATCTAACCTAGCAAAGTGGGGGTATAGTGAGAATGATGACACCACCTGTGTGTGTGGAGAGGAGCAGACTATGCAACATCTCCTGGTCTGTCCACTTCTACCAGAGCCTTGCACAAAAGAGGATCTAGCAGCTCTAACGCCCTGTGCCAGGCAGTGCATCCAACATTGGATTGGAAGAATCTAACGTTCCATTCTGCGTAGTGACTCGAGAAGAAGAAGAAGAAGATATATTCCGAAAAAAATCAAAAGTTATAATCATAGTGATTTCATCTTACCAAAGAAGATGACAAACCAACAATTCTAATGGAGGATGCGAATTGATTGTAATCCTACAGCATAAATATAAATCTTAATACCATGGCTGACTTCGCTTCACCTTTGTCTTTTTAACAGCATGTGACTAGATTGATGCTGAAAAAAAAAATTAAATCGGACATTGATTCTTTCGAAACATCGCCCGGTTTCTACAACTGTAGGCGTTAGCTTGACTTTGATGGCAAAAGGTCTTGACTGCAAAGCAAGTTCTCGTTTTCTTAACACTTCCAAACTTTTGTCTTCATGAGCATGGTAAATGTCCCTCAAAAGTTGCTGACACGCATTTTACTGCAAAGGACATTTACTTCCTTAATATCTCCTTCACTGTGCTGTAACTAGGACAGGAATTTTCCCTTCTCATGAATTTTGTATGACATTCCGCGAGCGAATGGTGCAAACGGCTACCAAAAGTGGCATTTGTTGATAAACATGAAGGCAGGAAAATCCATTAGAACGATATTGTTTTGGCACTACACAGCCCACTCTTTGTAATCCAATCCACTTTCGTATAGATTTGGTTCCCTCGCGAAATACACCCATGCGGATTTCGTTTTCCTTAAATAAAAGAGGGAGAAAAGAGCCTTGCACGAATTGAACTCGATAGACGTTAACCGTATAAAGACTGGTAGCATTAAAGTCAACCCGGGTGTCCGCTGGAAGATGCATACAGCTGGAAGGGAGAAGCACAATTTGCCACCATTATATCGACGCTCGTAATGAGTGTGTTACTCATTCCAAAATGCACACGCTTGATTGAGATTGACAACAATGAATCTGAGAAAGGATAGGGTGTTAAGGCCAATGCATCTTTTTTGGTTTTATTTGTCATTATTGTGACACCTACGTTCATTCTGATTTAGGTTTTGGCGTTGTAAACCTTCTGCTGTGCATCTACGCGTTTCTCTCGGATGCACTCTCATCCTCATAACGAATGCTCACTACGTTATGCTGAATTTCTTGAACTTTTTTCAATGACGCTATAAAAGCACGAGTGAACCAATCAAATTCTGGGGAATTTTGAGCGGAAATTATCATCTTGCCATCACGTCTGGTGTCTGTTTCATAAAGAATTATCTTAAAATAAACCTTACGATTGATGAGATTTTTTTAAAGTTACGCTCGATATGTTGCTAATCATCATCATCATCATCATCACTATCATCATCATCATAACTATTAACGGCAAGCGTGTAGGGCTTTGCATGGGCTCGAACCCATGCCATGCCATCCACTTGGACACGACACCTCCGCTACTATAGGCCGTGTCACACCTTTCCGGGCAAGCCTTACGTGCGACTTGCGAAGAACAATCTTTACTACCCGGAGGTCCCCGGTATCTCACCCGTAGTCGCCCGGAGGTGCACACGCAAATCCTTTTTACCCGCAACCATGTTTCGGCGCTGTTACACCTTTCCGGGCAAGCTACGCGGGCTTCTTGCGCGTGGGGATTTTCCAGCATACCGGACAATTTCTGAGGGCGGACAAGGATTCGGGCGAGTTTTGCATGTGTCTTACTTGCTGGACGCGTTCTACTTAAGTTCTACTTGCGGATATTCTGTGTGACCTGCGTGCCAGGCGCGTGGGAGCTGACAACCCAGAGAATGAATTCCTCTGAAGGAATGGCAGAAGTCCCACAGATTGTCGTTATCTTGTCCGCATACGGGGACTGCGAAGTATATACCTGCGTGGGAGTTGCTTGCGAGGTGCTGCTGCTAAGGGTCTCCTACTGGGGTTCCCAGCGACTCACCCTGAAAAAAAGTTTTGGTCATGCTCAGAACTTGGCTGCGGGTAAATCGGACTTGCGTGCGCACCTCCGCGCAACTACGGGAGAGATACGCACTAGGTACTGTCAGGTGCAGACCAACTGCGGGGAGCTCCCTGTAGCAAATTTGTTTCCCGCAAATCAACCCGCGAAACTTCCCCAGATACGGTATGACAAGGCCTTGAGCATGCTCAAAACATACTCCGAGTGACTCGCGGGGGTTTGCCCGCAGAGGTACACGTACAGAACACCACTGTAGGAGACCCTTACCGGCAGCACCTCGCAGGCAACTCCAACGCAGGTACTTCACAGTACCCGTAAGTCGCTCGTAACAGAAAAACGGGTCGGTTTTAAAGCTCTCACGCAGGTCACACGGAATAGACGCAAGTAGAAGGTAAGTAGCACGCGTCTAGCAGGTAAGACACAAGTGCGAAACTCGCAAACATTCTTGTCCGCCTGCAGAAAATTCTCCTGCGTGCTGGAAAATCCCTGCTCGCAACAAGCTCGCGTAGTTTGCCCGGAAAGGTGTGACACGGCCTAATTACAAATTATCATGCTCAAAAAAAAAAATCGATTGTAAGAACAATCGTAACTCTTTGTGAAACAGGCCTCTGAAATCATTTTGAAAAAACAGTAAGTGGAAATTGAGTGAATTAATCAAATTATACATAATTTTTCACAGGATCTGAGAAGTTGAGATAGAAACTGAACCCTTTAATTCGCTAAAATTTGATGTCAATTAACGAATCAGTTGCGAATTTAGCAATCGATAGGCTTAACTGGAACAACAAGTGTTTCAAATATCATAAAAATCTAATAACAGATAGTTTAATCATGACTCTTTCTTATCTTCTTCTTCTTCTTTTCTCAAGATACAGAGCCAATTAAAACCGCAGAATGTGGTTTCTGGGACGTGGAGTAAAGATCAGCGGAAATGTTTGACAGATCGACCAGTCCAATGAGCAGATTACTATACAGCGTGTCCCAGAAAAAACGAAACCTAGTTTCATTGCAATTCTTTACGATCAAAATCACATATTTGCTTTATGAGATGTACATGGATTGAAAGATACACTTCCCTTCTTTCATTTGATGTACAACAAGTTGTTCATAATTCATGCATGACTGAGTTAGAGCAATAGACAGTGGTGCTACTAAAATTTCCTTTTGCACGAGCAAATGGCGACTTTGAATGAATTTTTCAGACTTTTTCAGCAATCTTTTGCAAAAAATGAAATCACAGCTTTAATATCCATTTTTTCCTTTCATATGATATCCCATGCGTAAAAAATGATCAACGCCTGCTCGAGAAAACTTAATTTGAACATATCCTAATTAGCACGTGATCATGAGCTTGCCTGACCATGCAGCTAACTACAGAGCAAAGGGTGTTCATCAATGGAAAGTTTGGGAAGGTAGGGTGGGAGTAACGGACCCCCCCCCCCCCCCCCCCCAAAAAAAAAAAGACGACTTTCTGTAATGCACTTGCACCTTTGAAATCTTAGAAGCGGAAGTTCAGTGATAAATACGGTGATGTACCCTCTCTTTCTGCTTCGCCTCCCCTTCAAAAAACGTCAAAACCCTGTCAGTGATGAAAGACTTACCACGCGTGAGGGAAATGTAGAGAGGAATGAAAACAGTGAAATAAGTTTGAGGTATAAAATCATCAAAATGTGTATCATTGTTGTAATGTTGATTTCCCGTAGCCATTGGACTGCGTGCAGCCTGAGAATACTCAGGATAGTAGTCTTCAATTATTGGTTATGTCTCAAAGGGCTGTCCGTCTCATACAGCATCCTCTGTAAATACCCCCCCCCCCCAACAACATTTACTGTAGCACTGCGGCTTTTTTGTGTGAATGAGCTATGCTAAGTCGGGCGAGCTGCATGCTTGTTTTCTTCGACTTCTCGTCGAACTGGTAGAAATGAAGCATGTTTTCATACAGATTTTTCTCAAGCATGCGTCATTCATATTTGATGCGTAAGGTCTCATATGAAAGAAGAAAATATGAATATTTGGGTCATGAACTTTGTTTTTCGAAAACGTAACGTTAAAAGTCTTAAAAATTCACTTAAAGTCGTCATTTGCGCGTGCAAATGAAAATTTTAGTAGCACCACTTTTCATTGTTCTAACTCAGTCATGCATGAACAATTACCATTAAATTGTACATCAAATGAAAGAAGAAAAGCTTATCTTTCCATTGATTTATATCTCATAGAGAAAATGTATGATTTCGATAGTAAAAACTTGCATGGAAACCCGGTTTCGTTTTTTCTGGGACACGCTGTACATCAAACATGTCAAAGAGACAAAGAAACAACATTTACAAATGTAGGTATGTAGGTTGAAGTAGCTGATGAAATATCTCTCAAGTAATCGGTTTCCTGAGACTGAGATAGAGGGAGAGTCTGGTATTCTATTCTGTGCATATTGTGCATCAATTTAGACGAAATCACTTCCCTACTTCCCTGGAAATCTCGTCTGACATAATGCGTAGGCAAAGCATCGAAAGATTGATAGTCAAAACTTCTGCAAATGAAACAATGATATTCTTCCAATCTCGTCCTAACCAGTCATTAAAAAGGTGATACTTCACTTTGCTTTTGATCGTTTCGTTGTTGTTTTTCCTTCTGGGCCATTGTATTTCCCGGATGTAATATGATAATTATATGTTACCCCCCCCCCCCCCCCCCCCCAAAAAAAAAAAAAACAAAAACAAAAACAAAAACAAAAACAAAAAACAAAAACAAAAACAAAAACAAAAACAAAAAAAACACGTATTTTCTAAGAAGTTATGAGCAATTCGAGACGCTGATTTCATTTCCCTAGATGTAACATGTTCCATAAAGTGCCTAGTAATTTTGCACCAAGAACCTGGAAAGTCTTTGCAAGGTGGAAGAAGAATAAGATAAGAGCATCAAGCAGCCAAATTTTATTGCAAAGTAAGACCTTTGTAATCTGCAAAGAGTAGGTAAAACGGTGTCAGCACTCTCCTTTGCGTCAGAACAATAAATTCCTGTTAGGTGCCACTAATGTTTCTGGGTCAAGAGGGGTATGATATCTTGTTCATGTCTGGACTCGAAGCCGTGACCCTGTGTTTAAGGGCCCTCTGGTGTATCCACCGTACCACACTGACGTCGCTAACTAATACATTGTACCAATAAATGAGTCCAAAAAAAAAAAAAAACGAGGTTCACATTAATCAAACAGAACCCCTTCTCACTCAGTGTGTGAAATTTCACAACAGACAGACTTGACTAAAATTTATACCAAGCCAACCAGCTAATCTCACGTTCTCCATGCCCATTTCCACCTCCACACACAAACACATATGAAACAAATTAATCAAACCAACAGGTATGTCTCAACAATAACAAGAATCGTCGTGCACACTGCGACGAAAAGGAATTCAGCAAGGTTGTCGGTTGATTTAACCGGAGGTGATACCCCCATACCATAGAGATTTGCTCTCATCGGTCGCTCATCGGAAGTAAAGTTAATCACTTCCGACCACCCACCGAAGTGTATCGGATCGATATCATATGAATCCGTCTCATGTTGGTCGACTATCATGTCAGTGTCAGACATGTCGGGCGGTGATCCGATGATGATGAGGATCACCCGCGACATGTCTGATAATCTCCTGATAGTCGTACAACCAAGTCGAATTCATCAGACTGACGATCCCATACACTTCGGTGGGTGGTCGGAAGCGGCAAACTTTGCTTCCGATGAGTGACCGATGATAAAAAAATCTCTGTGGAAGGGGGGTATGAAACAGAAAAAAACAATTCTTTGTCGAATGGAGACGGTTAACAAAGTTTTGTTTTCTCATCTTCTTTTTACAGTATTTTTTCTTTCCTTTTCCCTTTCTTATGCTCATGTTCTTTTCTGCTTCATTTTGTTATTGTTATTCATTTCGATGCCATTGCACAACATACTCGATTGTTATCAGTTCTATACGCTTTAAAGGTGGTTGTTTAGTACTTTAATCTAAAACTTTAGGGAGTTTTCTATATCCATAATACCTTACTTTTTTATCATTGTTAAAGAGAACTGCTACTATTTTCACTATCATGAGAATATTTGACTGTTACAGTATTTTCACTCTTGGCATGAACGATCGCAGAGAGGGCAGTGATGTCAGAATAGTGATAGTTGCATTTGTTGCTGGTGCAGTGATTTGGGAAGTCAAACGAGCAGTTGTTATTTGTTGCTTATGTATTATTCGTATCATGGTATAAGCTGTAGAATCAGTCGATCTTGAGGCAATTATATTTGTGTCAGTTTGAATTATAGCGAGACTGCTTCGATCGTTAAAGTAGTCATAGAAGCCATGAGAAAAGTTATCCATCCAAATAAGCTTTGCTATCAAATTGGATGCATAAATTATGAGATGCATTTTTATTCCAGTAATTCCGTGAGTTAAAATAAACGTTTTCTTGATCGTCACTCTGCTGAGGAAAAGAAAAAATCGTACCACCAGGTCATTATGTAAACAAAGTGATGAATATTGCTGTCATGGCTGCTTCCGAAAAAAAAAAGAATATTCTTGTCACTGGTTGCGTGAGAAAGGAGACACGTTTAATTTATATTCATGACACGCACAGGTTCTTTTCTAGGGTGATGATGCGATGCATTTTTGTCGAAACATTAAAGCCCCAGTCACATATAAACACGGATCCTCAAGTATCTACACGATGTGACTGGGGCTAAGAAGAGGTAATTAACATTCCACGCAGTTACCAGCTTCATGTCCTAAACCCTGAACTGCCACGTTTTCCACTCTATTATATTATGATACTGTCCTACCTGTTAACGAAATGCAAGAGTACAGGTCAATGCAGTTTCATTTCAGCATCCCTGTTTGAATACAGTGTAAGAAAATTCAACAAAGTATCGCCGTGTAATAATAACGATGATAATGATGGTGATGATGATGATAATAATAATGATGATAATAATGAATACAATAATAATGATTATAATGATAATAATGATAATAACAATAACAATACTGGCTGCTTGTATAGCGCACAGGTTCACCTTTCAGTGCTCGTGGGGCATATAACATCGTATTACAAAGTGTATCATCATACGTTATACGTACTACAATAGTAGGGACAAGACTTGTGTTGTAGAAACGTTATGCAAAGTCAGATTGAAGGTACAATACAGTGGAGTAAACACTTAGAACAAAGTTTTGACGAAAAAAAGTTTTGCAGAGAGCGCAATAGCGTTGCAAGCGCAAACAACAAGGGATTACATCTCCAAGTAATATAACACGGAGAAATAATCCTATGGTGTGATTGCGGATGGAGGGAGATAATGCATCAATTTTGCCATCTGCATTTGGGACAATAATAATGATAGAAGTAGTAGTAGTAGTAGTACTAGTAGTATTAATGATGACAATATTAACAAAAATAATGATAATGATAATGATAATAATAATTAAAATTACATTTGCATTATGGCACTTCATGCGGATGTCTCTAAACGCACTGGTGTTATTTATACAAGACATAAGGACAATGCAAAACCAAAATAGCAGTAACGAAAAAAAAAAAGGATAAAGCCCAAAAAATGGGGACTACGAAAGGAAGTCCAATGAATCTTATAGAAAGATCTAGATTTCTTGAACAGAGCATCTTTCACAACTCATCCTATCTATACCGATTAGATGGATATAGGATGGTGGATGGCGTTCACAAAAATTCTCCAGTTTCAGCATCCACTGATGTAAAATTCATCCCCAGCGTGAGCAGCTGATGCATCAACGCAGGAGCCTATCGTCTAATTCGTGCCAACAAGTCAGAGTAAGCTGTTTTCGTTCTTTTCGTGTGCAAGGTATAAACTTCTAGCAAAATTCTTCCCCATGTTGAGATTGAGATAACTTTCATTTCATTTCATTTCATTCCTGACGAAAGTATACAGTATGACATTTGCGTATAAACAAAGTACAGTACAATGTTACTTTTGCGTATTCAAATGAGATTTGAATGCACGCCATTTCTTTTACAATGAAACAAGTCATACTTTTAGATGAAGAGATGCATGGGCAAACTGTAACTGAATCATAACAAATAAACAAAAAACAGTCTGAAATGGACGGGACTGCTAAAAAGCCTAGGTTGTAGAATGCAGTCCCCTCGTGAGTAGTAAATTGTAGTAATAATCAAACGAAACAAGACATATTGCTTGGGAAACAGAGAAAACATGAAACAAATCATACGCACACAAACGCACAGACATACAGAAACAAAGCAGCTGTCGTACACATATACGCGTGGAAAGAATAAACAGGAGGTCAAAGGCCAGAAAAGGGACGGGAAGAGGAGGACAAGGAAAGGAGCAAAGGAGGAAGAGGTCAAGGGTCAATGTCCAAGCACATGAGACTACTAAGTAGTCTTACCGAGATATGGACTGTATTAAGAATGTGTTATGATTGTGAAAATGAAACAA
This sequence comes from Diadema antillarum, assembly GCF_040938485.1. NCBI lineage: Eukaryota > Metazoa > Echinodermata > Echinoidea > Diadematoida > Diadematidae > Diadema > Diadema antillarum. The sequence continues at coordinate 240,724 of NW_027271844.1, read as the reverse complement.
AGTTAGAAACATCAAAGTGATGAAATAGATTTGCGGCTCTCAAATATGCAAATCCTCAGTGATATAAGAACTAAAGCTTAGAGCTTCTGTTATGCTTCTTACAAGAGAATTCCAGAATTTAGGTCCGGCAAAGGAGAATATATTCTTACAAAGAATTACTGAAAAGCATACAATTAGGTGGGTTTTTTTTTTATTAATTGACAATTTGTTAGCTCTTATCTAGTGAAGCAATTTAATCAACTAAGTATTCAAAGTATCAATCAATAACTCAGGATCAATGTTAGAAAAAAACAAATTTGAATCATCAGCTAATAATAAAAAGGAAAGCATACTTGATGAATTTTCTATATCATTGATATAGAGAACAAATAAAAGTGGACCAAGTATGCTTCCTTACGGTTCACCACAAGTTATATCGCGCATAACAGATGTAAATGGCCATTGATATAAACAAATTTTCTGCGATTTGTGAGGTAATTCCTGAACCACTCCAAGGTAATTCAGTATGTGAATTGAATAAATCGCAACTATATCAAAGATCAGTAAACATTGAAGAGAACAAAAAAAAAATGGAAGTTGCAATATCCCTCCTGTCATTGGTCCTAGTCAGATGCGTAAAGTACTCTTTAAGTATCCGCTATAATTTAAGATAAGATAAAGATGCGATTGAAATAATACTCCCATAAAGCAATGCGGGACTTGTATAAGGGGTATGAAATAATCATCCCTTTAATATGCCCATTTCATCGTGCCGGATACTCATTCTTCCGCTGAATTGTTTTAAACTTCTGTTCAAGTTTTCTCTCTTAATATTCAGTTAATCGATACTCAAACGTTTTGTTATCATTTCTTCGATTACATTTTTTTTTTCATTTGATTAAATCTTGAAATGGAATGGCCTTTTACTTGTAGTCTCCGATTAAATTTATTTAAAAGCTGCAAACATCACTATTGTAAACTCGTAACAAGATCCACCCCCCCCCCCCCCTATATTACTGGGACCCGTTGCAATCAATTCTGATTTTTGTCATAAAAGACATGATATTTATTGCAGTCCAGTCTATAGTATGTCCCTTAATTGATTACAATTCTTTATTGATTTTGTGTGCTTATGTATGTTCTATCTTTTTTTTCAAAATTGTATTTTTGTCGGAAGTGAAATAAAATGATAAAGGGATAAAACAAGTTACGTTTGATATTTCACTTTTGTGCTCAAAAACTTTACGCTTTCTTTTTCTTTAGGCTAACTTTCAAGTACATAGTCCGTAACTCCCCTTATATAAGCAATCTACAGTGAACGATAACCAATTTACAAAAAGTTATAACATTTGCACATACCAAACAGTCCAGATATCAACCCCATCACGTGCTCTCGATTACCAACACCAAGTCTTCAATTATTAATGTACACCTTAAAATCGACGATTTCACTGCTTTGACTTTCGAAGTGTCTTTACATAATTTGACAAACGAACTTGGCCAACTGACGCCAAATTTGCCCCACTACTGTAAGAAACAATTCAAGCGGGAATGCAGGGTCGTTATTCCTTAGTGACTACCACGAATAATCGGGAAGTACCACAAATCAAAAACAAAAACAGAAACAAAAACATATGGTGTCAGGTTTGGTCTCTGCAAATAGCCATTTGCAAATAAACCTCGTTAGCTGCCAATGAGAGATGCTTTTTAAAAATTTAGGAGCAGCGGATGCCCGTTTGGGTAATTTCAGGCTGCCAATTATTATGAGCCCTTATACCCATGATAGATATCAAGGCGCCTTCGGGAAATATATTTAAGCAACTCTAGGTTGGCAACACTGGGGCTCGTTTAAAAAAAATAGGATTATTTCTCAGAAATTTTCAAGGCGATTTGCCTCGGAAGAAACAAAATAAAAATGACGTGCTCCTTTCGTCTGCTGATCTTTATATTTCATTCATTCACTTTCTTTCTCCATCTGTTATTCATTTCAGTTGAGTTACTCTTCTTTCGTAGAGCATCTTGTAAATATCTATCCACGCCAGCAGGCGAAACCAACGACCGGTATATGTTTTCGGTTCTGTATGTTTGTATGTCTATATCTGTCTGTCTGTCTGTCTGTCTGTACAAGATATCTCAAGAATGGATGAACAAATTTTCAAAAAATTTGCAGGGTGTGTTCAATTCAATTCAAATTTAATTCAATTCAAATTCAATTCAATTCAATTCAATTCAATTCAATTTAATTCAATTCAATTCAATTCAATTCAATTCAATTGTTTATCTATTTCCATATTAAGAAAAAACACAATTATATGAACAAAGCGGTACATGTGCCAATTCGACTTTCATCCAGCTGGGAAGGACAGATCATTGAACACAATATAACATATATGCACGAATGCATGGTATTATAACTAAAACAAAAAAGGAACAATGCACCCTGTGTCATGGTAACAAAAAAAAAAGTTATCATAACGATGGAAAAGAGTGTTCCACTAAAAAGCCAAGCCTGTAGGACGTGGAACACTGAAAAGAAAACAACTGCACCACCAATATACCAATAAGATGTATTTATGTTAAATTCATCGATGGACCATTGTACTTTGGTCATTGATTATATTCATGCTTCATATTGAGGTGAGCGTTCATAATGGGGTAACAAAAGAAGTAGATTTTTGCGGTCATTCATTTCATTCATTCATTTTACTTTATTTCGTCATGGTACTATAGGCTCAGCCAGATGCAAGTCCTCACGATTTGTCATTGTGAACGGGAACGGACATTGAAAAATTAGATATTTCTTTATGAAAAGATCACTTCAAAATAATAACGCTCTAATGATCTCCTCACTACACAAAATTGTAATATGAATACTTTGGTATCCTGTGTAAGGCTTCTTGAATCGATTTACTTTCGAAGTTTTTTCTTGAGAGTATTTTTCTTCACTTGTTTGTCCCTCCAAAACAAGCCTTTGGCGCCTTGTCACTGAACACTGCAGGTAACGAATTTGTGGAATTCAAGAGGCTTGGGGGGAAGACGACTTTCGATATCTGATACACCTCTAAGGGGTATTAATTCCGTTGTCATGGACGGCCTCTAAATCAGCAAGTGTAATTTCCCTTCATTTTAAAGATTTTATACAGGAGGAAGAAGAATCATGTTGAAAAGAATGGAGGAATACCTTCTGCATGGCCACCCACTTGTTCTGAAATAGTGTTTGAATAAGATGAATAAAGTAATGCATGGAGCAATATAAGTACGTCAGCAATCGATCAATCTATTACGTCGACATGAGGAACGAGCGTTTTCAAAATCCCTGGTAGTTGATGTCAAGTGCGAATAACATAATTATCATCTGCGTCTTGAGTCCGACAATTATTACAGGGTTTGATTATATTGGTTTATGTATGTCATAGTGTGTGTGTGTGTGTGTGTGTGTGTGTGTGCGTGTGTGTGTGTGTGTGTGTGTGTGTGTGTGTGTGTGTGTGTGTGTGTGTGTGTGTGTGATCATAGTTGTAAACAATTCCTAGGCTTGTAACTGCTTGTCAAGTATGTGCGAAGATTTGTGATCCTTGCTTTAAGTTCTGTTTTCTTTTCAGGAGGTGGTGGCGGAATGGGCGTAATGATTTAAAATCTCTAGCCAATGTGGTCCTATATAGTCAACAAAAATCACTCGGGGCAACTCAATTCATAACATTACCGTGTCTCACCGGTCCATCAGTCTGTAAAATATGCGTTGTTTGATACTGGAAGGTGTGAAGGGGGGACTAGAGTAACTAGGTGCCTTCAAGGTTAAGCATTACATTGCGTCGTTACACCGGATGATGTAGCGAATAAACCTAAACCCCAGAGGGGAAGCCATAGCTCGTAAACAAAGGCTCCTGTTTCCATAAAGTGTAGATAGCATGACAGCGTACTCGAAGTCCGTGAATATCATCGAACAATCACCTTAAATCATTATGAAGTACGCATACTTTCCTTTGTTCTTGGTAACATTATTGTCTCTTGCATACTAATTCCCCAATGTTCTTCCTCCCTTTACACCTTAACACTATTTGCGTAACTCTTCCTTGACTGAAAATAACAATGCGCTATGCTTTGAAGGTTCTTACGAACAATGCGTTTGTAGGAATCTCCCTTTTTGTACAAATTCTGGAGTTCACAGAGATTCGTAGATGACCGGGGCATATAGTTTCTTACGGCCTTCTTATGTTACGAAGGTCGTACGAAAGCCGTTTAATTTGCAAGAATTTTCAGTTATACAATAGCCTTAGAGTTTGTACGTTATTCGCAAGAATGCCTTGAATTCTCAGTACATCGTACTTATAAACGGCCATCTTACGATTTTTGTTGTCGCAAGATAGTCGTACGTGCAGCTCACGGCATTCTCAGGTCATTAGTTGGATTTTTTTTTGTATATCCTGTCCGGTTGCAAAAAATAAAAAATAGATAAATAAAACCCCGCTGCCGTGTACTATGTAGAAAATGTTATGAGAGTATTTTGAAAGTTTGATACTGTCTAAATGTGTTACCATATGTCACTTCCTTTATTGTAAAAGCGGTGATTTTCACTGAAAACGTCAGCGAGCTTTTGTTCTGTGGTGCTACGTATTAAAGTCAAACATTTCTTTCGTAGGTTTCCCGCCAACTCATCTTCATTGCCATCACTTTGTCTTCTTGATGGTTCTCCCTCTTCTTCCTTCTCCTCGTCGCCATCTTCCATCGCCTCCTCCTGGTCACTTCCGATGTCCACTACTTCTTGATGAATAAGAGGCTTTTGCTACAACTGTCCTCCTCATTCTATCCCTCTTCCTCATCTCCGTCCTTTCTTTTCTTCCCCTTCGCTCTCTTCCCTTTGATAGACTTCCCTTTTTGGTCTAAATTCTTTTTCAACAGGAGATGCATCCATGAACAGAATGAGAATATGAACATGCCCGTCTGGTTTTATACTCCCTAAAACTCAATGATTGCACGAATTGTGCACGTACTCCTCACGAGCAGCTTTAGAACGTTCTATGAACGCTACGAGTCAGAGTGGTACATAATAATGATGCATAAAAAAAAAACCCACCTACAAATATACTACTCTTTATACGTGCAATTATAGTGCGAGTTAAATGCAGTCGCTTTCCCATTTCTGGCGGAGTTGGCTATGCTGCACATCTCGTTGGAACCAGTCCAGAGTTGTGCAGCCTACTACCTCCTGGGGCAAAGAGTTCCAGAGGTCTTTGGAGTCTGGAAGGAAGGAGTGCTTTACGGCAACAGCTTTTGGCTTCCTGCAAATGGGACTATAAACTTTTGAGTGTGACTGGTTTTGGATTACTGAACCTTCGGAATGACAAACTGTAACCGAATGATTCTGTGTACCTCAAGGTTCAACATTGCGATGTTTGCTTTTGCTTTGGTTAGGTTTTTATTGTTGTACATTTTTTACTTGCCATATCCTTTAAGGAAGGAATGTAGGTTAGATCAAGCACGTAAAGAAAAAAATTTACACAAGCAGAATCGTTGACACAGTGATGATGCTTTGACGCAATTGTTTGCATGTTTGTATGGGTTTGTTAGTGTGTGTGTGTGCGAATGTGTGTGTGTGTGTGTGTGTGTGTGTGTGTGTGTGTGTGTGTGTGATCCTCATTTCTGCGTGTACACCCTTTTAAACAGTAAGCACGGACACAAACTCCCACAAACAAATACAAAGTCATGCCCTGTACTATAGCAGACATACTACAAATATCAATTCATCATTAAGTGTTTTTCCTCATTCAGTGTTTTTCCTTATTCTTTCGAACGACTCCTTTTCTACTTCCTAAAAGCTAGGTTGTTGTTTTTTCTTTTCTTTTTCTTTACGTGTGTATTTACACTTAAAAGCCTTATACTTGAAAGCCTGAAGAAAAACCTTGTTTGCTGTTTATAAACAAGGGGGAAATGGAGAAATACCAGGTGAAATTGAAACAAAATCGTTTGAAAAACATGATGACGAGCGGCTTTCATGGAAAGTTCAAGGAGAATGGATATCCTATTTTCACTGCTTAGAATTGTCATTATGTTCTTATCGCTTCGGCGCAATTAGCATGATTAGCTAAGGTTTCAGGATCTTATACAAAGTATACATAGCCACATAAATGGTTCTGACATTGTTGTCAGGTACATTCTTACTGCCAATTATCAATTTATCCAAAGCGGCACCTCCTCGATAATTCTAATTATATAGAAGAATAAAATGACTTATAAATATATTCAAGTAACTATATATATATATATATATATATATATACATATATATATATATATATATATATATATATATATATATATAATAGCACACAACATAATCTGTTTGAATTGGAGGGCAAAACTGACTATATGGCAGTCTCAAAATGAAGAATGATGTTTGTTGGATGCATGGTAATTATCTTTATAAGAGTACTGAAACACCCAAAAGAAGTCATTATATGAATGTATTATAGCATTTATGGGGAGCAGTATGAAAAAAGAGAGTAGCTTGTTGCGTAATATAGGAACTCCTGATCCGTAATAAACGAAAACGTTTACGGAATTGCTGTCGTTCTCTCTTTCTCCCGGTGTCTGCCATAGCGGGTCGTGGTTACTGGTGATGCTTGTTAAAAATGTAAAGAACATATGAAATAACGAACCTTCGGAATAGAAAATAAACCCAAACCCTTATTTCGTTTCCGGATTTACGAACCTTCGGAATAACAAACGATATTCTATTTTTTTTTCTTACACTTAGGAGTAGGTCTGCTCGTACTATTCGAATTCTTCATCAGTCTTTAGATCTGACTTTAACCAAGATGAATATACAACACAATAGACATTACACGGAGTATGTCAATGCTTATTGGGACAACTATTATTGCATGGTGAAGCAGACTACGGTAAACCTTTTACCAATGACTATTATAAAGAAAAAACTTTAAAAAATGACGAAGATTAGATAACTAATCTCGTTCTTCAGTGTAATATATTATTATTCTAGCATTGCATTGTGCAAGTTAAATTCATTTTCTTACTTAATACTACACATATATCATACGTCGGATCATAACTTGAGTTTGATATTTTAAGGCTCGATTTCAGTTTTATATTTCTTCATCCACATTCACCACAATCCATAGGATGTAATCTTATATCTAGTCATTCCCTTTCTATCTATTCGCCCATCCAATCATCCATCTACGACCTATCAAGACACCAGTTTACAACCTATTTTTCTCTTTTAACCATAAGAAAAAAAAACGGCGTCCGTTTTGTCGCACATTCGTTTATCAAACTGTTTTTTCTCTCCCTATTTTTTTGTGGGGCATAGGTCGTACATCAGAAAACCTCCCGAGACTTTAGCCTCTTGTCAAGGCCCTCTCGCTGTATGGTGAAGAGAGCCCATCAGCCAAGTGGGGTTGCGCTGTCGCGCTTGGCTGGGCTCGCTTCGCTCGCCCGCTACAGCCATCATACAGGGAGAGGGCCTTGACAAAAGGCTACCAAGGCTTGAAATCCGGGGAGGAGTATTTTATCACCAATCAACTGCATAAGCCGTTCGAATCTGTCGGGAGCTGAATCGTAACATCACGAGAGTTCAATCCTATCAAGGCAGCCATGAAGCCCATAATCTCCCGGTAATATCAGATCACATTTGACTTCCAGTCTCACGTCGTCATCGAGACACCCTCTCATTTCAGTGTTTGCAAGAGAGACATGTATGGCCAGGAATTTAACAACGGAGAGATCTCGGAATATGAATCCGTTCCTCTGTCCTTTCTCAGCAAGATGTCGACACAGGGGACTGGAGATCGGCCGGGGTGCATGCCCTTCGCGTAAGGTCTAAGATTCGGTCGCTCGAGAAGCGCGGTGTTGCATTACGCTGCAAAGCATACGGCCGATCGTCATGGCAGTGTTTTCCATACTGCGAGGTGGAGTTATAAGGCACCCCTGACCCACTAATCCAACGACCCAGAGGAGCGGGACGATCCCGGGGTCGATTAGGACGTTATTTCGCCATCGGATAACCACACAAGCGTCATACAAATACCCCAGATATGTCACTCACCCCGAAGAAATTCTGGTCATCAAGGCCATGACCCTCGTGAACTCTCACGCGAAAATTCCTAACTGTGCGTACACACACAACTTTTTATGTAACGACTTCATGATATGAACAGCAAATCGATTTGGTGTTTTATTATGACTGTGAGGGGGTGCACCCTACGAGCACTGATTTTTTTAACAATCCTCCCCTTCCTCTCCTGCTTTGTCATATATCCAGAATGTTTTGTTGGGTTTTTTTTCACCTTCCTCATTAATTGCATAATTGTGAACATTGCTTATTGTACTTTGTAATATCAAGATATGCATTTACTTTCTGTAAATTTCATATTGATTTTAAATGTTTTAGTTGGAGATGGAAAATAAATGAATGAAGAAATAATGAATAAATGAAGCATATGAAACATATGAAATACACAAGATACACAACAGCTACCACCACCACCGCCACCACCACCACAACCACACAGATTTTACAGAGAGCTTTAAAACACTCATGCAAAGGAACCACAAAGAGTAATGTATTTTACGTTCACACAAAAATATGATTCAGTTTAACATCGTGATTGCATTCCCTTGAACTATGTATTTTTTATTGTTAAAAAATGTATAAAATTTTGTATGTTATGCAAACTTTTATTGATGCAAATTATTATTGAACTTTATTCTTTTGTTTGAAATAAAATAAAAAGTATATAAAATGAATGAATGAGATGACGCCTTTACACTGTTGTATGGCCTGAAACTTATTTCTTGTTTTCTCTATGCACCGTCTATCATATCACCTCACGTTGACAATTTTTGTAAAGCGTTTGCTGATTGAAGAGGACACAGCCTGAGTAGTCCATATTGAAAATGGCTGTAATATGATTGTATTAAAGATGGCCGTTGTTTTTCAGAATGGAAGATTGATTGAGCAGGTTCTTTTCTCCATCAAGCTGACCTGGGAGGAGAAAAAATATATATGTTTGCTGAACCTCATTTCACTTTATTTGATTACTTTCTCGACTGCTTTCACTTGATGTGAGGTTATATCGTTTGATATCCAGCGTCAATAAGTCAAAGAAATCACCTTCACTGTTTGTCAAGCAGGAGATAGCATTTTGTCTTCTCGAAACCCTCACAGGGATTTCTGTGAATCACAACTATCACCTTTTTAAACATTGAAATATATAAACACTCTCTTACTCCGCCTTATTTGTATATAAACTATGTCACTCACATCAAATACACAATGTCACTGTTGGTGTTTAGAGAAGTGTCTGTTCTGTCCGGAGCGTTGATGTTGATAAGTATGTTTGTATGGACTAAAAACAAGAGACTAAAAAAAAAAGGCTTCAGAGACTCAAGAAAGAAACTGTTGAATTGACAAACGTGCTAGCAATCTAACTCAATGGGAGGACAAACACAAAGACGAAGAAATACAAACACACTCAATGAATGTGTGTGTGTGTGCATTCTGTGTGTGTGTGTGTGCGTGTGTGTGTGTGTGTGTGTGTGTGTGTGTGTGTGTGCGTGTGTCTGTCTGTGTGTGTGCGCGGAGTTCTTCGTTCTTTTATTTACTTCAAGTGTCACAATAATATCAGATTCAGTTATCGCGTTTTATAGAGGGACACGTAGAATCAAATTTGACATATTTCTGACCAGTATATTTTCCTCCCAGGGGAAAGAAAAAAGATAATAAAGAAGATCAGTTCATAATGAGCGGAAGCTTGCCCATCAGCATACCCTGTAGCCAGGGGTGAGGCTCTGTCTCTTGCGTTAACTCAATAGTAAAATTATTCAGAACAGAAACCAGTTTTCGTCTTTATATTGTTGCAGTATACAGCTGTTGGGCAACTTGCCACCAATAACAACCGACTCTATTATTACTAGCATTTTTTGTTCTCATGGCACGGCCTACATTTTATCGTGCTGTAAGTTTCACTCTAACAACAACAACAAAAAAATGTGTGCCATCGACATTTTAAGATAAATATTGTGTGGTTTTACTATTTAAAAAACAGAGGACGGTAGTCAACACGTCTTAAAGGTAATGTTTACCATTGGGAGCAGTGATTTAAAAAATGTTCGAGTTATCACATGTGATGCACATGTATAGGTCAGTTGTCTCACAAAACATCCTACCGTATAAAACTTTCGCAATAAAGCCTAAAATATAAGGGGATATCACTATTTTTCTTGATAAACCATAACTGTAGAAAGTTTAGTCTAGAAACAATTCTGTTATAACTATTGTTCACATTTTATATATTCAACAATACTTAACACTGATTGTACTGCTTAAAATTATTTTACATTCGTTGTTTCTACCACTAACTCACATTTTAAAACTCTTTTGAAGCACTAAAGCTGGGTTTTTGTTTCATCTGCAAATGGTAAATAATGCCTTTAACTCTAAGACAATTTGATACCCACCCAACGTCCAAACACCGTATCAATGGAGTATATCATATATTATGGCACATCAAATTTTCTCCCCCGAATGGCGTCAAATCTGCAGACATACCCAAAATGGCATCAGAGCCAGGGTACACACCTTGAATTAGGTATTTAGTTCAAGGACATTTCCATAAATGGCGTTTTGAATAAAAGTATTTTTCACTAAATTGAATATTACAATAAAATAACACTTTCTTGATACACTAGAAGGTATCTGCAAGTAAGCAGATTTCAGTTTTGAATTTTCCGGTTTCACTTTCATGATAGTCATGAGGGACAAAAACTTATTTTTTGATAGGACGCCTAATGGCTATAGAAAGACAAACAAAATGTTTGATAGGGAAATGTCAACACCTCCGTATGTCTAAAAACAGATCTTTTTCGTTGCTTCTTTTTTTGTGTGTGGACATGGCTACGAATCAAGTGATAAAAGAGAGCGACCACCAGTGACGATGTCGTAATTTGTATACACGTCTACTGATCAAGTTTTGCTTTATGTCGTTGCAGATCTGTATAGCTTTCTCCTCGCTAAAGATTGTTCGCTTGATTTAGTTGTTTGTGCCCCGTTGGCGTCTTTCGCGAATTTCACTTATGACGTCACCACTCGGTCACGTGTTCAAGAACGTGTCCATGGAGTGAATTGGATGGGGTGGGTGGGGTAAGGTGATTATCGCAGTGTGAACCTTTTTCATCTGAAATATATAACTCCCGAAGGTTCATTTATCATTTCAACTTCCATTTGCTTTGACGTCACAGGGACTGAATAAACACACAAAAAAAAAATGTGGAAATCCGTGAAATGTAATCAAAATACTTTCCTGTAAGTCAAGTTTAACTAATGGGCACAAGGCTTATTGAATAACAAAAAACTACGTAATCATGTGACGTCATCCATTTAAAAAAAATACGAAATTGACAATAAATGCTAAGTGATAATGTCGGAAATGCCACTCTCATGGGGGCAATTTTAAAGAACTGATACCGAGCTCGAAAAACCACTGGTTACAGTTCGTTATTCCAAAGGATCGTTATCTCGGAGATTATTCGTTATTTTGCGCGACAGGTTCTTAATCCCGAAAATGAGAAAAAAAAAGGTTCGTTATTCCAAAGGTTCATTTATTCGAAGATTTGTAGATCCAAAGAATGAAAAAAAAGTTCATTATTCAATAGCTTTCTTTTCTTATTCACCTTTCTCTCTCTCTCTCTCTTCTTCTTCTTCTTTTCCTTCTTTTTAAGTTTCAGATTAGCGAAACTTCGAAATAACATACCTTTTATCATTTTCGGATTAACAAACCCTTCGGAATAACGAACATCACCCACGCCAATACAAGACTACAAAAAATTACTTACAATGGGAATGATTGTAAATGAAATAAAAGCGTTGTCAATGCTTTGAGTTCCCTCTTTTCTACTATAACCCCCCCCCCACAATAAATAAATGAATAAATAAATAAATCACAAATCTTCATTTTTCTTAAATATTAAGGCACAGACACAGTGTGACATCTGCTGATGAGTACACGCAAAAATGTTTAACTTTGACTATAAACAAAAATCAAATCTTAAGATTTTTTTTTTCTTGGGAGAACCATGAAAATTGGTGATTTTTTTTTGTACTTCTCTTATTTTACAAACCGAATAGAGAGCTGCTCAACACCTAGATCACAAAAGCGTGACAAAATTGCTAATTTGCCTAACTTTCACTGTAAAAACATCGGTGTTAGATTTAACACCACGGGTATTAAATCTAACACCGATCAAACATCAATAGAGGACCACACCCACAGGTGTTAAAAATGCACTGTGATGGTGTTGAAAAGTGTTCACCTGACACTTCGTGGTGTTAATTTGACACTGTACCTGGTGTTATTTTGACACTGTACTGGTGTTAATTCAAAAATGACACCACATGGTGTTGATTTGATATTTGTTGGTGTCAATATCAATGGTTTAACACCCGTCCAGCTTCAATAAGAGACCACACCAGCTGGTGTTACTTTGATGTACATTTATTTTCACATATTTTCAAAAATCTAGTATTTTAATGTAAAATTCTTGATCGTCTTGTTTAAATTAAAAATCAACAAGAAGTGTAGTTACTATGAAACTCTTCAAAAAACAGTTTAAAATTTGGAAATGACACCCGGAGGTGTTAATTTAACACCATAAATGAGCACCGAAAATTTGACACCAGCTCGGTGTTCACTATTTAACACCGGACTTTTTGCAGTGTTTGAGCTTTTACAATCTATAACTTTTTTGTACGTCAGATTTTCCCCAGATTTTCATTGCTCTATTTCTCTGAGGATCTGTTGTCATACATAGCAACATGATAATTAGAATGGACTTTCTCTTCACTTGCAACAACTTACTGTAATGCATGTTTCAGAGCGGGGGGGGGGGTAGGGAGGCTCTTTTAAAAGATCAACTTTATAAGTTCATGAGAGGTGAAGCGTGTGAAAGTTTAGGAGTTGAAAGGGGGGTAGACTATTCAGAATACCAAAGCAAGAGGGACGGATAGGGTGCGTATTTCAACATTACCAGACTTTCGAAAAGAAGAATCATTAAGTCATCATACTTTCGATTTCTGAACATTGTAGTTTTCTTTATTTTGGAGTTAGTTTGTTGTTTTCCCACTTGTCATTGTATGTGACTATAATGTTCGTGTTTACATTTTGTGTTTTCAGTATGTATGTCTTTATGCTTAGTGCATAATATATCTATGATTACAATTCGTTTTCCAAGGTTCGCTAATCCGACAACAAAATAAAGTTAGTACGTTAGTTTTACGCATCTTCTTTTCATTTTCGGTTTAATGAATCTTGGGAATAACGAACCTCATTTCGTTTAGGTAAATTTTTGATGTATTTTTCGTTTAGAAATATGAAAATAAATTTAAATGTGAAATATGAAATTTTCGGATTTACAAACGTTCAAAATAACGCCACAACATGCTCGGATTAAGAAACCTTATTTCAGTTTCTTATTAACATCAGAACAACAAGTACATTCATAAGGGCGCATGAAGGGTCTATGATGATATTGACTGCTTTCATTCATCCCAACCCAAACTGTACACGGGATATACCTTAAAATGCAATCCATGATCTTTGTATCTATTGCCACATGTGCATTATGGCATTACGCTACATAGGAATTAACAAAAACAAGATCCTACGACACTGTTTGTCGCTTGATAATTGCGATAAATATAGCAATTGAACGTTCTTCTGTGAAGGGGGTGGGGACTTTATTGCCTGCATTAACTTGTGAAGTCGAAATAAGCGCCGAAGGTGATTTACAATACAGAACGCCCTTTTTCTCAGATTACCCTTTTTGTAGTGCTCGTATCACAATGTTCGGAATTTCAAATGTGTAGACACATCAATAGTCCATGGCTTTTATCTTAGTGGAGAGAAAAAAAAATCTTGTTAACAGCGAGTTGCAGGAAAGAAAATGCCAAACACGAATACCAAATGTGTGTGTGTGTGTGTGTGTGTGTGTGTGTGTGTTTTAATTACTTGACAGCATAATTAGTGTTTTCGTGGGTTTTTTATATAGATATACACTGACTGATGGAATGAATAGTCTTTCCGTTTCTCTCATTCAAGCAAACTCTGTTTATAAAACTATTCAGTTTTCTATCTATCTATTTATCTGTATATCTCCCTATCTCATTGTATCTCTTACTAGAATATCCATAAACACATAATTGCACTGTTTCTCTTTCGCTTCTTGCTTATTGTCGCATGGATTCTTGATTGATCCCTGTTCGATGAAAATTACAAGTACGTCACAAAGAGAAAGAGAGAGAGAGATTATAAATCAACAGTCTACAGTCATTTGTGGACTCAAATACACAAACCCGTCGCCATATCTCCCAACATATTGTCATATTTTATAGGGTGGAAGCTGTCGTTCAAAAGACTTTCAACTTGCTTGTCTTTGCCCCATAGCTCCCTTCTCCAATAACACAGTGATTTGAACGAATAAGTGCATATAAAGTATGTGTACATATTTTTGTATAACTTTCTTTTTCTAACTGTATCGGGGTAAAATGTGATATTGGAAATGAAACTTGACTTGAAATTCTATGTTGTTATCGAGGAAAATCCATGATTAAAATTGGAGCTGAAATATTTCTCACTTTTCTGAGATAATTACTCACACTACGCGGCGATATTACACACACACACACACACACACACACACACACACACACACATATATATATATATATATATATATATATATATATATATATAGCAATAGTACTGTCACAATAGAGGAATGCCTTTAATGCCCATTGGCTTGATCTTAATTAAAAATCTGAATTTTAGGGGGCTCCCCCTTCGTCAGGGATGAAAATGCAAAGGGGGAGGCCCCTGAAAATTCGGATTTTGAATTAAAATCAAGGCAATTGGCATTTAATGCATTTCTCTATTGTGACATTAATATTGCTATTTCTAGTACTGCCAATACTCGGAGCAAACGCAATGCTTATATATATATATATATATATATATATATATATAAACATATATATATATATATATATACATATATATATATATATATATATATATATATATATGTATATATATATATATATATATATATATATATATATGTACATATAGTGTTTGTGACATAGCATTCAAATCCTTCAAATTGAATTACACATTACATACATGCATTTGAAAATTCCTTTATTTTTTCCATTTTATTCCTGCACTTACTTATTTATTCGTTCAACTTAATTTGTCCCTTAATCTACAGTGATGTTTATCTCCTATTTCTCCAAGCACTCATGCATTTATCTATTTGTCTATTACGAGAACCTGTTTACTGATTTGGTTATCTTTTCATCCATTGGTTTGATTAAATCCAGCCATTTGCGTCATAGCATGCACACGGGGGCGATACGTCGGAGAAATGGAATCAATAAATTAAAATCAAACTCATTTGAACAATCTCCAGGCCACTGTCTGCTATGTGGATCATGTTTTCTGAGACAAAATCATGAAAAGAGTAAAATTTATGTCTTCTCTTGTTGATAATCATTCCTGGCATCATAAAGAAACTTCAAATTTGTTTAAATGCATGAATGCATTATACTTTTAGTTTATACGTTCAATGACCCCAAGGAGTGTTGTAATTCAAACCGCGGCGCGTTCCATTCGAATTACAATGTCCGCTTATTAAAGGAGTGCACAAAATATACATAATTCAATAAGATATCGTGTTGAAATGATGAATCTGCTCCTGGAATCTTTGCCTTTAGTCTGGGAAAGTTTCTCTTTGAATGGCAATTTTGACCTGGTAACCTAAATGTCGCGTCGGTATCAAAACTGAGCTGCACAACTTGGTTGAGGATGAATGATGACACGAGTTTCCATCACATGGGACTACGAAGAAAACTTATTACGGTCATAGTGACGGGCGCGAATGCCTCATACGGGATCTTGTTTCACTGTTGTGTGGTTGTTGTTTTTATTTTTGTTTGCTTTTTTAGTTGTTATTTTGTCATTTGTTCTCCTCAATATAAATTTTTTTTTGATTGTGGTTATGTAAATACTGCAATCAGAAATGAATGAATTACTTCCTTACAGTGATAATGTTTTGATATTGTTTATTTTGATAATGATCCAAAGGCTAATGGAATTCTTCTTTGAACTTTTTTACCCTTCTTTCAAAAATATTTCCTCTAATTTGTGCATAAACATGAAAACATATGCCAAGAATTGTGCGAGAAAACTACGTCATTTTCACCCTAGTCGAGACTGTTGAAATTCACTTTGAACAAGTTGAATTTGTGTTGATCTCCCGTCTGTTGAAAAGATCAAAACCTTTGCATGCTCTATATAGGACAAGGAAAGTTTGAGACATACATGAATGATTCCACTGATATCAGATGCACACTCTATACTTTACAACAAACATACTATATGTGTGTGTGTGTGTGTGTGTGTGTGTGTGTGTGTGTGTGTGTGTGTGCGTTTATGTATGTGCGGTGCATGTATAAATACAGTAAAATGATCCTTTAGTTACTAATATCTGTTCAGCACAGGTCAAAATATGAGTTGATAACAACATGAAAGTAGCTTGCATACAATGTAAGAAAAATGAGTCAAGGAGAAGGGAAAAAGGGGAAAAAGGCAGCAGAAATCGCGAGGCAGGGGAGAATGATAAGTAAACCTCTGCATTTGTAAGCTCGCACCCGGAAGGGTCGGGCGTGCAGCTCGTCTCGGCTTACTTACTTGTTGCGAGCCACGACCGAAAACCGTCATTTCACTTGCAAAAGAAGAAAGAAAAAATACCGATAAGATTGAAGTGGGAGACATCTCGGAAAGAAGGCGATGGCGGTTGGATGCGGCATGGGAAAGGGGGGTCTGGTTGAGCCAATTCCGATTGAGAGATGGGGGATTTGCCGCGGGAATAATTGCACAATACACAAGATGCTTTAAATACATTTGAGGGGAGAAACCAGAGCTCTGGAGGATAAAGACGGGACGATGATGTATTAACTGTCTGCACTGCGAGCACGCCGGGCTGAGAGGCAAACGTGAGGTGTGAGTTCACGAGTGGCACGTCTAATGCAAGGACCTGGATTTTGACATACAAGCAGGGAAATAGATGCGCTTGCTTAAATTTGGACATACGCTTCTAAGCTACACATAATATTGCTTGCTTGAATGGTACACTCTTCGAAAAGTTGCAAATGCGCGAAAGTAAGCTATCGTTACTGATGAAAATCTTTCGATCTAGGTCTACCTGGCGTGCTTCATTGAAAGTTTCGACCTTGATTAATCTATGCGTACGTATTCCTTTTTATTGAAAGTCCGCGCGCCTGTCACGAGACATTTTGCTTTATCCTTGCCATACCGAACGTAATGGGATGACATACGAAGAAACATAGACACAAACACACACACACACACACACACACACACACACACACACACACACACACACACCATGCATTCAAATTCCGCCCAGATTCTCATCATTTTAATAGTTTGTGTGCTTTGAGTGCAGAAAAGAAAGCCACATAGGTCCTAACCAAGTAAAATTTTGAAATTTGAAATTTGAAATTCATTTACCAAACAGTAATTTCAGTATTTACGATTGCGGAACATATTTTCACTCTGTCCAAAGTCCCAAGCACATAAAGCCAAGGGTTATGTTTGTTTAATCATGACTTTATTCAAGCTCAAGGAAGTGTTAGAATGACATGTATACAAAAAACCAGATCCACCGTTTCATTCAAAACGAAAGGCAGGTTAAGACACGTACATGGGATACAAGAAACAATATTCCCTTGTGTAAGATAATTTGTGGCGTCAGGCTGACGATGGGTTGTTTCAAGAAAACCGTGAACTGAATCTGAGAACGGAAATGGGTTCTGCGGAGAAGATGTCGAGCGCAGGGACTGACATAGAGGGCGCTAATACACTCAGTAGACAACAATTAATCAAAAAATTTTGCAGCTCGGGGAAATTACTCATTTATCAGAAAAAAAAACAGAGAGGGTGGAAGGGGGAGACGAAGAGTGTTAAAGTGATGGTATAGTATTGTTTGCGGTGAGGATTCAACTTTTAACTTTTTGCAAAATAATTCAAAAACACTACATGAAATGTTAAAAAGCTTATTTGATAAAAATTTGATGAAAAAACAAAATAAAGCAAAAAGCTCCTAACAAAAGGTGGGTCCCATTACCTTTTATTAGGAATGCTTTGATTGGGATATCTCAGCCATTTCAAAACCAATTTTCACCAAATAAACTTTAAATTCCTCCTAGAGTTATACACTCTTTCATGTTTCATAAGAGGTTTATCATTATCTCACAAAATCATCACAATAAAAACGTTGGAAACCTAAAGCCCCATTTCAACCGAAACTGAACTATCCCTTTAAGAGCAAATTCGTGAATATATGAAGAAGAGGGTAATTCTGCGTGTGAGGTAGAGACTCCGTCGCATATAGGAACCAAAGACGTGTAGCAAGATAATTGGATTGCCCAATTAAAATTGCCTGAAACGTGGCAAGATGTATAACACCGCGTTCCATCATGTCCACAGCCATGTTAAAGAGATCTATATAATTTTGGTTGACACCTAAATTCAGGTTCCTAACATTTTTTGATGAGATAATGAGAAAACTCTTATTAAATATGAAAGACCATGTAATTCCAAGAGAGATTCAACGTTTGATAATAATTGGTTTTGAAAAGGCTGAGATATCCAAAACAAAGCGATACTAAAGGCAAAAAAGGTGGGTTCCACCTTTTATCAAGATCACTTTGTTTTACCTTGTTTTTGGACGTCTCGGCCATTCCAGAACCGATTATCATTTCAAGAAACATTAAATTCCTCTTGGAATGGTGTGCTCTGTATTATTTCATAAGTGGCTTCTTGGTATCTCGCAAAAAGTTAAAAGCCCAATCCCCATCTTCACCAATATTATATATAGGCCCTACAGGTATGGTATTACCGGACACCCTGGTATTACCGGACACGCACATTTTTGCGTATTAATTACATTCTGTACGCGCGAGACTTCGTACATTAGCCTCACAGAACTTTGTGTGGACCGAAATCGCAAAAAACGCGACATAAAAATGTAAAAACACGAAGAAATTCACATTTTACCTCAAATTTATAGTTGAGTGACCCGCACCTCGTCATAGTTAATATTTATGCATGTTTGAATCACATTTCGCGACTGAAATTCTATGAAATCCCACTCACATACAGGAAAAATGCCGAAGATTCCATTAGAACCAAAAGTTCACTGATCGATGTCGGAAATTTGTAGCTATCGTCCTCAAACGCGAACGAGGCGGAATAGTTGTGCGCTAAGGAAGGGGCCCGCAACTCGTCACCCGCGCATGCAGCTCCCATAGACAAAGCACGTAAAATAGAAGTTGTCGATTTCTCACAAGGTTTTATTGCGTGAACTGTTCGAAATGTTCAAGACAGACATTTTACCGTAAAATACGAAATTTGAGCCTCATTTGCCGAGTTTTCTTTGTCATCCGCTCGGTGAGAATGTGTACGGTGATTTATGGGATGAATTGTGATTCTGGTGCAAGGACTAGGTGCGAAAGACGTCGATTATTTCACTGCGAAAATCGTGTCCGGTATTAAATACAATGCGATTTTGCACCGCGCAAAAAGACAACTTTTTTTTTTCTAAAGTCTGGAGCGAACAATTGACATAAATTGGCTGAATTCGTAATTTCCAGGAGTCTGTGAATAAGTGGTGTTATTTTTAGCCGAAATGTCATCCTCTGAGTACGGAATTCAAAGCCACGAAAAAAAAAAGCGTCCGGTGACACGACCTACTCTCCTACCATCCCTTTAACCACGTGCCCGTGCACATAGCACACAGATTGACGCAAAGTTGATATGACTTGAATGCAATTATACAAAGTACAGTGCATACTGTAAAACATTTGCAGGAGCTGGAACATTTATAAAGGTCGGATGATGTATAATGAATCAAATGATATTTCAATATTATATTGCTAAAACACAAACATTTAACGCCCCAACTGCACACGCACAGCACTCCCTCACATTTATATACCTTTCGTGAGAGGTAAGCTTCAGCTACATTCCCAATGTGGCCATCAGCCCAGTCAAGCCATGCTTATGCTGACGGTCTTCTGCTTTCTTCTTGAATCAAGCTCTTTTCATATATATATAATTATTATTTTAAAAAATGCAACCACATTAGCATCTCTAATTAGATGGTGATATGAATCCAATTCAAATGATTGGCTGAGAGCTTTCACGTGACCAGTCTAACGGTGCAACTCCACTCTTTCAGACGGCATAAGTATACAATTGAACTTTAATAACGACCGCTCCTCTGCGCTCTGCTCCATTGCCTGTGTGTGTCACAAGTGAAGTGTAAATGGTATCTGTGAGAAGTTAAATTTAGATCCATAGTGCTTGCCTTTGTGGATCTTGCAAAAATTGCTGCTGTGGAATTTAAATCATTTTATCATTTTATGGAAAAAAAACAACAACTAAGGCACAATATTTAGTCGGACGTTAGTAAATTTATCCACCCTCCGTAAGTATGAACAGTTCATAACACAGTCTGGTCTAGTCTTCGCCTAGTGCGTTTCCGACTGTTCCAAGTTATTATCGTGTGAATTAATTATCTACTGACGCCGTTTAATGTGCATTGTAATGTTGAAATGCGAGTTAATGTTAACATAATCATCCATCTTTGCACCTACTAGACGGGAAATCGACCTACGACAAAGGATTACTTTCGCTCTGAAAGTGGCGGATCATCTTTCATGTTCATATTTCATTTTTGTTTGATATCATTTGGGCCTAGTCAAAGAACAAAAGACACAACAATGAGGCATGTACTATATTTTTCATAGATTATACTGTTATTAATCATTAAGAAAGCCATGAACACATATCACCATACCACTAGACCGCTTCTAAATTTGTTTACTCCTACACTACTGAATATTTCCCCTTGGGCAAAATAATGATTATATTAGATTCACTCACTTGTTACCTACATCTTTTTGCATGCTGGGTAAAACAACTGATAACATATTTTATATAGCTTCATTTCTTACGCAATGTCTAGATACGTACATTGGTCTAATATTGGACCAAGTACCTCAAAACAGAAACCATTGTTCATCACGCGCGTGCAGCACTTTGATGCCAAGCTATGAAGCAGCCATGCCCGTATATTCACCTGTTGAAGGTTCGTGTAATAGCTTCGGTGCTATAACTTCAACCTCTCGCTCACGGGAAGCATTCTATAGCGATTGATAAGAGTTTTCTGCCTGAAATCTGGGCAGGAATCACGACGAACAGGGTCATGTACCTTGGCATCTGTATAATATGGTAATGCGTCAATTTCACATGGGAGGAGAGCCAAGATCGCCTGCGGAAACGTTCGCGCTTCTCCTGACGGATTGCAGTTTACGGCTACGTGTTGACACCGTCGCCGCAGCGCGACCGAAACGCTCATTCTGCCGTCCCGGAGAGGAAACGGCGTGTGGTCGTAGTGCCGCCAAACGATGCATCAGTGTCGAGGCGGGAAAACGACCGACACGGTGTAATGGAAAATAACCTCTTTCATGTTTCCGCCTTTGCGACAGGCACTTTCGATGTTTTGGGTTGTTGTTTTTTTTTTTTTTCCCCTCTCCTTTCTTTCCTCTTGTGCGTGATTTCGTGGTAATGGAGCTCTCATTTCATCTTCCGTATCATTTTCTTATGCACGTGTATAGCTGTGTGTGTGTGCAGATGTGTGTGTGTGTGTGTGTGTGTGTGCGTGCGTGCGTGCGTGCATGCGAGATCCTCTAAAATTTGGCTTGCAGTGATTCACAATCAACCTATCTTGAATATTCGTTGTATACCCTCCGTACTTACAACTGCATCGCGGAATTGCTGCCCAATAAATCAAGTTCCGTGAAAATACTTACGTGGGTGTGCGTCCCTCCCCTCCCCTCCCTTAACTCTTTATCTTTAGTTTTTTCTGGTCTTTATGTAGATTATACCTTCATCATTCTGTAATGTATCTGCCTCTCTTTATCTGTATTTGTATTATGTATTTCTTTCACTTTCCCTGGCTGTCTGACAAATCCAAGTGTATATCGTATTACCATCTTCATCTCCGTACATCTCACCCGTATCCCACTCACAGCCACATAAATGCATCCTTATTACCTACCTCTCGTTCTACGTGTGTACTACTGCAAATCTATATCATTATCTGTTCCTAAAGGATCAACCGTATTTAAGGCTCTACTGGCAGCATATTCATAGGTCATTTTGACTAGCTTCAAGGATTCCTTCATTTGGTATGCTAACGATGTAATGGCTGGGCTTGCAAGCTATTAAAGGACGCTGAACTATCTTCTTTTTTTTTGAGGGGGGGGGGGGGGGGGAGACGAGCCTGACCGAACGATGTATATCATTTTGTGTAGATCATATTATCAAGCAAATAATTATATTGTCCATCATTCTAATCGATGTTCATCGATATGTCAATCGCTCTGCATAAAGCAACACTCCTAAGAAGGCAATATCTCTTTGGTATCATCCCAAAATCTACATGAATATCTAATGCGATTGCTATACGAATTAAAAAAAAATATATATATATATATATATATACATATATATATATAAACATGTACATATATATATATATATATATATATATATATATATATATATATATATATATATTTCTTTCAACTGTATATATATGCAGAGTATGGCTGTGATAAAGTAATTACAAAGTAAACAATGAAGATCTTTCTGGTGCATCCAACAATATATGTTAAAGAAATATATATGTGCATGTATGTTTTAAAACATTTAAAAATCACACCCAAAACAGATTTGGGCTTTCTTTTTTTTTTTCTTACCCGTTTTGATATTTTCCATGTTTTTAATTTCCTCAAATAAGTCGGGATTCAGGAGTAATCACCAGTGCAATGCCATGAACAATTTTAACTCTACTAAGCCCTCTTTTAACCCTATTCTAACTGGGGGGGGGGGGGTATTTGACCCCCCCCCCCCGACATTTCGCGCCGCGATTCCGCAACGCGCAAAGATTTTGCCGCGTCGTTTCAAGACTGTTTTCTTTGAAGTCTCCCGCATATTTTGAGACCAAATTTGCGATGTCCAGATACACCGTTCTGAAGTTACGTAATGTTTTGCGTATGCATGTCAACCCGAAAATGGCTCAAATTCATGATATCGTGTGCAAATCCAATGCAAATTGTGTTTTTTGGTTAAATTGATATAAATTAGATTATTTCAACTTTTAACCATTGAAATTAATCAATTTTAATGTAGATAAGCTTGAAAAAGTGCCTGCAACAAATTTTGGCCAAAAAACAATAGAAAACAAAAGGTTAAAAAAACAATGACATACATAAGAAATTAACAAACTGATTTTGATTGTGCTATTTTTTTACAAGAAAATTGCTCAGTGTCTTGAGGAACTCTTTCACAGAAATTTAGCAATAATTCAGTCTTTCTAATGGAGTTATAGGTGAAAATATGATTTCATGCATAAATTTGCATAATTAATTTCCTAAAAATAGAAAATCAAAATTTTTCTTTTGTATGACCATGTAATCTTGTAGTTGACATCCGGCTCTATCTTCAGACAGAATTCTGCGGCGATCGCTCGATCGGCGGCCGAGATCTGAAGGGGGGGTCAAATTGACCCCACCCCCAAGTAAAAACTTGGTCTCAAATAGCCCAGTTAGAATAGGGTTAATGTGACAAACCTAGTCTAAACTGCTTAAATATGTGAACGTATTGTACAGATGTGTCAAAATGTTGAACTATATGAACAGTGACTAAAATTTACAGGTGTTCAGATCAACTCATGATATTACATAGTGTATATTCTCGCATCCCTCATGGCTGAGGAAATAAATTGACTTGGACATTTTTTTTTTTCACTTGGTGCACTGACTCAACACTGCATCACTGAGATCTTCTACACTGAATAATCACAAATCAATATTTTTTTTTTTTATGGTGCTCAGATACCTTAATCTATGCACTCATTTATTTGTCAAGTATTGAATAGATATAAAATTGCATTAATCATCACATCATTGCATAACAAAATGCACTGAGAATAGATTTACTCCAGCCCTCTGGGTTTATCCTCACAACAGTTTCAAAAAAAAAAAACTTTTTTCCAAATAAACAGATAACAAAAAGAAAAATAGTGGAAAGCGATACAAGATTAAAGGTATACTTTACCATTTGCAGATGAAACAAAAACCCAGCATTAGTGCTTTGAAATAGCTCTAAAATGCGAGTTAGGGATAGAAACAGCCACTGTAAAAATTTGAATCCGTATAATTAATACAAAAAAAAATGAACAATAATTATAATATGAATGCTTCCAGACTAAACCGTCCACAGTTATGGTTTATTGAGAAAAATACTGATATCTCCTTGCATTTTAGGCTTTATTGCAAATAAAAACTTTTATGGTAAGATGTTTTGTGATACAACAGACCTACACATATGCATCAAATGTGATATTTTGAACATTTTTAAAATCACTGCTCAGCATGCTCAGTGCTGCCAAAGATAAACTGGACCTTTAATGGTGTATTTGAACAGGGAGAGAAATCAGAGAGTTGTCCGCTGCAATGTTGAAGTTTGTCTAAAAACAAACAAACACAACAACACTAATCTGGCAAGAATAAACCACAATGGATGAAATGTTCCAGATTAACACACCATTGCTTTATGTGTGTTCATTTATGCCCATACCAACATTCATCATATTTCACAGACACATCCACACGTTAAATACTTTTCCCCTAACTACTAAAAAAACACCAGGAACAATCTTTACGAAAAACATAATTATGGCATAGCACTGCATCTACTTATAGAAAGCTATCATAACACAACAGACTCATTCCACAATGAGGCCTAAAAAAGCAACATTTCCATATCACAATATGTGATTACATGATCTTTGACCTTGAATTGAAGAGGCATTCATTCTTTTCTATCATTGTAAGGCACATAACATCAAATGATAAATATATATACAGTTCATATACAATAAGATCATATGTGACCATGAATCACAAAACGAACAAAAAGTCGCACACACTGATTTTGTGTGAGGATTGAAAATAGGTGAAATGGGTCAACCAAACCGATAATGACTTTTTTCATATTTTCTGAAAGAGCAAGTCTTCTTCTACATTATGCTAAAATTTGGGATCATAAAGCGGGCAGGAAAGTGTGTTTTTTAGCAGTTTGTCTTGATCATTTTTTTGGCACTTATTTTCAGTCCTCACGCAAAATCAGTGTGTGTGACTTTATGTTCGTTTTGAGGTGCACGGTCACATAAAGCGCTTGAATAGACACTGTACTTCAGAGCCTCTTTTCTCAGTTCACACTTTTTCTGAGTGTGTGCTTTCTTTCCAATATTTATATAGGTTAAGTAGGCCATTTAATTTGAATCATACATCATTTTAAAGCTTAAAATCTCCTCTTTCAGAATATGCTCTTAACTAAAATTTCATGTCTGGTGACTTTTTGTTTGTTTTGTGATGCAGGGTCACATATTATTACTACTTATATTTCTGAATAGCTTGCAGTATGACTGCAATACATATGCATCTATTCTGTCACTTGTCAATGGATTTTTTTTTTCTAGAATATAAAACTGAAATACTGCTCTGAAGATCATAACAACAGCGATGCAACAGTCATCACTGAAACATGAAGCAATTTCCTTGAACTGTGAATTGTAGATGAGAGTTCTTCATGGCATCCCTAATCAATTCCATCTCTGAAAGTATGCAGTAAGCTCTGACAGAATACAAGTACATACATTCATTTGAATGTCATTAAAAATGTATGACAGAGGGAAAAAATTGATAAAATTGCAACAAAAGGAGAAAAAAAGTCTATGAATGTCATATTTAGAGATTGATCAGTGAAAACATTTTCAAGTGCAACAAGGAAAAAAAAGAACATTGTCAAACTTTGTCCAAATAAACTTTTATGCAATTCAGGACTTCTATGGCTTTGCACACTTGTTCTTGGAAAATGTAATAAAGTAAATTATCAAACAAGTTGTATGGATCAATCCATCCCAGCTCCTTATTCTATCTCTTTTGAATGAAAGTCCAGTCATAAAACATGCTGAGTTCTCCTTGTCACTGCACAAAACCGAGAGAGATTATTGAATGATAAAGCTGATACCACTCATGTCTAGTGGTTCTACACACAAGAAGTGACAGTGTGCCAATACTTGTTTATTATTCATCTTTGTGCTTGAAAGAATCACACTTTAATGATGTATTGTACAAAGAAATGTACCAGCATGAAGCAAATCAGAGCCATATTCAAGAAGAGTTGGACAGACAATGAAAAATAGTTTTGTATACCCTTCAATGGAAACAGAAACAAAAAGTGGCATGATTATGTAAGAAGTAAATGTTAAGATTTATTATTATTATTATTTCTTTCTTTTTTTTTTTTGGGGGGGGGGGAAGGATCCCACAATTACTCTCTCATATTACAAAAGAGAACAATAGATTAATATAATACACAGAACATTTCAAGGGAGATGCATCATGCTTTGACCGCCATGGCATGACAGAAAAGAGTGACGTAACGAAGCAACTATATTTTGTAATCACAGTACGGATAAGTGAGGATTCTTCGAGAAAGAAAAAAAAAAATCATTTGGACATTTCTAAAAGAAAATAAAAGGGATCTCCATCATTAGAGAGACATGTAGGAGAGACAAAAAAAAACCCATCATTGTTCTGATCATTTCAACAAAATTCTGAACTATGCTGATCCATGAATGCCATACATACTCTTCACCCAAGTACAAGGCAGTGGAGAAGGTTGCAAAAGTGCATACTCATTCGCATAATTTTTTTTTTTTTAATCCAATATTCTTCCTCACAAAATGGAGAAGGATTTATTTCCTAAAGAATTCCAAACGAGAAAACATCATTTCAGAAGCACCATTTTCTCAGAAGCATCACTCTTCCTATGATGCAATCACAAATTTCAGTCTCCCACACTGACTATCTAT
The DNA here is from genome assembly GCF_040938485.1 of Diadema antillarum. Classification (NCBI taxonomy): domain Eukaryota; kingdom Metazoa; phylum Echinodermata; class Echinoidea; order Diadematoida; family Diadematidae; genus Diadema; species Diadema antillarum. The sequence goes on along the minus strand of NW_027271844.1, from coordinate 213,640 downwards.
TAAAAACCATCTATATACGGCCACTCATTAGCGCTGCTGTGGATTTTGCTCCCAGGTTTAATCTGACAACAGATTCTTACTTTTAGATTGTCGTGGACAGGAAATTGCGTGCAATATCAACGCATTTCTCAAGTGTCTTAAGGGGCCTATTCATCTTCCTATGCAGAGGTGCTAACCAGGTAAGGATACTCCTCAGAACAAGGGAAAAACATAACAAGCTACAACCAGGAAGATCAACCTGGAGGTAAATAAACCAGGCAAAACCAGAAAACCATATTTCTCTGATTTGGAGCTTTATATTTTGTTTTCCCCCTTACAAATTTTACGTCATATTGTAATTTGTTCTTACTGTCCAGTTAAAGTGGAAGTTTCCCCAAACATATGTGTGGATTGAGTGAATGCATCAGTATTTAATAGTAGAACACATGAGTGAAAGTTTGAGGATAATCAGATAATCTGTTCAAAAGTTATGAATTTTTAAAGTTTTAGTGCTGCTTTACGGCTGGATGAGAAGACTACTACATTTTGTAACATCACATTGGAACAATATAAACAAATAGTATGAAAAAAAATTGAAAATTATTATTTTTTTAATGAAAAGTACACATTCATTTGATTTGTTGTTAACATAATATATCAAGGACAATATTATTCCCCCTGCTTTCATTATGATAGGTAAGTCAATTGCTCTTTCATTATGGTAGAAAAACGACATTTTGCAAAATTCTCTTTATATTTTCCTTATTTCATTGCTCTCCAGTGACATCACCAACTGTTGTAGCATTCTCATCCAGCTGTAGTGGCACTGAAAACTTTGAAAATTCATAACTTTTGAATGGATTATCCAATTTTTCTTGAACTTTCACTGATATGTTCTACTAATTTTGTTGCATTCACTCAATCCACATGACGTATATTTGGAGGAAATTCCCCTTTAAATATTCCCTTTCATTTGACACCTTTGATATTCATATAGAATTCACTGTTACAGTGGCAGAATCTTTAAAGACCTTTTAATCGCTAAATCTATTCAATACCGATTCTGCAATTGGCAACACAGTTATGCAATGAAATAAGTCCTCTTGTAATAACAAGTACGTGACATGGTATATGATCCTTCTATTATCACTGATATGTCATGATCATTATTACGGTACTAAACCATAGGGATACAGTGTCTTTTCAATATGAGAATACGAGTAAAAATCAATGGTGTTACGATTGTAGGCTATCATTCCAAACAAGGTTCCATTATTGCCCACAGGTCCCAGGCCATCCTAGAATCACTGGAGTCCGGCTCCGAGGTCCTGATCCAACTCTACGCCTTCTGGATGAGCTTGTGTTCCCGGGCCTGGTCCAGGGCTTCATCGGCCCTCGCCTTGACCCTGGGGTCGACCTCCGACCCTCCCTTTGACAGCGCCATCAGCACCTCCAAGAGATTTGTTTCCACGACCTTCTCCGCGTTCTCCTTGCTACTCTCGACGATGCTGGCCAGGATGTGCATGCCTCGCAGCTGAATGTCCTTGTCCGGCGAGACGCAGAGAACCTGCATGATCTCAAGCCAGGCTTTCACCTGCATTTCCGGGATTTAGAATAATGATAATGATAATACTAATACTAATACTAATAATACTAATAATACTAATACTACTACTACTAATAATAGTAATAATAATAATAACAATAATAATAATGATAACAATGATGATAATAATAATAATGATAATAATAATACATTACATTTGTCATGTGCCTAATACAGTGTTCACACTTTATATCCAGAATGGGATTAAAAGTGTGATAGATGATAAGAAAATGCATTTATATTGCAAAAATAGATATGAACATGTCATTCTTTAGCAAGTGGTTCAATGGAAAAGACTCTTCAGTTGTGAGGTCTGTGGTTCAAGTCCTCTGGCAGCAGGAGTTGTGCCCTTGAGCAAAGGCACTTTATCTACATTTTCTGCTCCTTTGCAGGGAGCATAAGGCCATCAGTTAATCGTAGATTGATCATAAGCATTTAAGCACCTTTTTAGCAGCCACATAAAAAGAGTCCAAACACAAACTCATTTTTGTAGCTTTTTTTCACGCAGGTTTGAAATGCAGCAGATTGTATCTTTGTCCTCTTATCTGATAGAAAAAATTTTTTTTTGAAATCTTAGTCCTCTCTATGACAGTAGACTATGAAGACAAAGGGTTGGTTGGTTGCATTTCCTTGAAAATGTAGGTTAGTGTGCATGTGTGTCTACGTGTGTGCAACTGATACAAGGAGGTGTAGGTATATATGCAGGTAGGAGGAGGTCTTTTTGACAACTTTTACAACCATGATGCTAGGATTAAGACCTCATTAGCTCTCAAAAGCAACATCCTCAGGCTATTTCATGAATCACTGATTGAGAGTCATAGTCAATTTAATTTCATACTGGGCAATGATTTGGTTCACTCGGTAGCATGTCTGCCTCCAAAACCAATGACATGGGTGCAATTCCCGAGTTTTGCTGATCAATGTTGTATGCAATCATACAGTCCCCTGTAGTAAAGATGAAAACACTCTGTCCCTCGGATAGGACATAACATGGAGGTTCAATGTGTGAGAGAGTCACAACTCATGCAGGCAAAAGGTCCCGCTTCATTTATTCATCGCAAAGAGCAGGGTGTTAAATCCGGTGAAGTGGTCCCACCTCACATCCAACTGGACCAGATGGAAGACCAGCTATTGCAGCTGAATATGCAGCCATCTTCTCAGATTGAAATGAAACAAACAAACCAACAAACTATGCAAATTCAAGGGAGCCTTAACTGAAAGCTGGTCTTCCTTTAATACACACATTACCTCAATATGGTGGTTCATATCATTTTTCACACTCGTCGGTACTACATGGAGGTACCGGTACCTGATCACTCCTTTACAAGTATTCATGTCAATGTTTTCATTCTGCTGTGTATGCTTCTTCTGTTGTTGTTGGGGTGTTTTTTTTTTACTTCTTTTTATTTGGAACATTTTGTGGTTGAGTGAAAAGCTCTTCGGTTTTATTTGTCATGAAGAAGGAAATGAGAAAAATCGCATGAACTGAACATTTGGCAACTGAAGCACGAGACACAATTGACAAAAAGAGGAAGAAGAGTTTTGAAAGCAATATATGCATGTGATAAAGTGTTCAAATAATCTGAAATCATGAGCAAGTTAGACCCCCCAGAAGCCATAATCCCTCATGAGCCATTAACTTTGTCATCTTGATTGGCAAGCTGTTTGTACACAGTGCCAACAGCAATCTGAAAGCCTCTGAGGTCCCAGGGAAGGTAAACATGGAGTTTACACTCTCTCCTCAGGCAACTCCACACTTGGGAATGACTGGACTATTAAGTCACCCCGAGCTAGGGGGCTCAAGTTTCGATCTGATTAGCGGCACATGTATCAGTGCCTGCAGAGGAAAATGCAAAACACTCGCTTTGAGGACGATAAAGTTTCCTGGTGAATGTTTGCACACAGCTGGTCTAATCTAACTTCATATCTACTTGTGATGGATAAAGTGTGTAAAACCATCCCAGAAGATTCTATTAATCCCCCCATACATCACACACACAGGGTAAGCTTTCGTGATGTACTTAACATTATAAGTGAATAGAATGCCTGCTAACATTCAATGTACATTCAGAATTACCAATTATGTTTGCTTTCACTATCACAAAATGACCTGTCATAATTTACATTGATAAAAAAAAGGGAAACAACAAGAAAAATGTCACAATATCAACATCCTAATTGCTCCTGATGACAACAACGACAAAAAGATTCCTACTATTTTCACTTCAGCTGTCACATTTAACCTGTTGCCTACGGGAACCTGGTAGTCTGTGTATTAAGTCTGATAGAAATGACAGCATTTCCCCACAATCATTACACAAACAATAGAGTTCAATACATAGGTCCTAAAGGGGGGGGGGGGGGGGGGGGAGGTAATTTCCCACTACTTTTCTCATTTCATCAGTTTGAGTTGATGCAATGTTGATAGATCTACAGAAGTGATTAAACCTCCCGTCACAATCAAAAGCAAGATTTGAAATTTGCGCGCCGCCATCATCAACCTCCTTCCACTTTTCACCTGTATCTGTCCCCTGTCTATCAATAATTCAATACCACTAACCACTACAGCCAATATGCTCTAATCTCCAATTCCTCAACAAAACTCATCTTTCTCACTTGTGTCCTCTTCAACTTGATTCCCCACGGATTAGTTTTAACTTCCAACGATCTAATTGAATCCATCCCGGCCGCAGACATTCCGCGAAACCCTAGCGAAGTGGCGGCCGTTGTTTTAATGAAGCCACGGTCTGGTTTCTAAAATCGGACACTCCCTCATTCCGGGGAGTGAGAATGAATGCATGACATCGGGACTGATTGATGGGGCAATGTAGGTAACCCAATCAGAAATTCATCAGTAACCCTAGCACGGGTTCAAGGTTGTAAATCCTCTGTCCAGGTAAACAGCGTAACACGGGCAGGGATCCAAAGCTGATCGCTGTGCACTGGGGAGCTTTGATTTGTGTTGCGTTCACAATGGCAAGTCAAACAATCGGAAGATACAGTACATGCAGATAGAGTGCAGTTTATACACCAAAGTAAAGCCCTCCTTGTTATGTCCAAACATGCTTGGGATACAGCAGTCACTTCTTCTGTTTCTAGACAGCCTAAAACTACCAATCAACCAGGAAATAGATGAGAATCTTTGCTCCTCAAAAGTGTTTGGAACACGTGACTTACTCGTCATTTCATGTTGCAATAATCACATAGACGTACAAGTGTCTCGTGACTCTTCTAATACCCAACACACAATCTTTTGAAGGGCTTAAGGGGCAGCATATCTTTCATTCCTTTCAAGTGTAGAATTGTAGCTTTTCTCATTGCAATCAAATCATGCATGTCCCAGAAAATCAGTGATCGGATACTAAAGAAAAATAAGGCACACGGCAATACGCCTCTAAAACCCTTTGCAAATTGCTGTTCTGATTTGAAGGGGAGGGTTGAAAAAAAAAAAAATATTTGCCTTTTTTTTTTACTGGCAACTTTAGCCCTTGAGGATACTGTGCAAAGACAAGGGGATTTAAGAGTCTGACAACAAATAAGTGTAAGCATAATGTCAATTCAGTAAGATATTTAGAACCTCCACCTACATGTACATAAGCCGACATTGACGAATTATATGCATGACTAAGGATTCACTCTCCGCATACCAAAATATATTGTAGTGAAGTGTTTGGTGATTAAGGAATACTTGTTGAATCTAGAGTCCAGAAAAAGGGAACGCAGCTTTAGACACACCAGTATCATGGTGCCATGTAAAAACATACTAGTATCTTTTAACTATACACAGCCCAGTCGCTGGCTGTATTCGCACAGTGTACTAATAACGTCTGGTCGGGCGAAGTATCTTTACTGTTTGAAGGCGACACGACATTGGTTGAACCAGACACATTTCTTTAATTACGTATATTGATTTATTACAAACTTGAAATTTTGTATATGATAATAAACAAAGAAAATGCAATGAATATGTGACCATAAAAGCAGCAATGAGTATTATCTAACATTTTATCCATCAAGTATACTATGGGTATGAAGTTGTATGAAAGCCCCTGTGAAAATATACTGTTGCTCACTTTCGTGACAATAAATCTGTGCTACGTGTTTATCACACAAAATCAAACATTTCGGTGACTAGCACTACAATTCATCCTCTGACGAATGCATTTTTAAAGGTACCAATTATGCATTCGGGCCTTGTTAGTAATTATGCGTATGCAAGCTACGGAGTGATGTGTAAGCCCCATATATTGAACTTCATGTTGAATACAAATGACTCGATCCATTTACAGCCTCCTGTAACTGGGACTAAGGTCACACTTTTGAGTCTTCTCAACAAAGCTGTGGCTACTGTCTTTGCATTTATGTGAATCAAATAATCATCAAATATTTTCACTCTGCTTAATTCTTTTTTTCTCTTCAAACAAATGTGAAAACATTCATGCATCATATACATTGCTTTAAAAAGATGCTACAAAGCTTAAAGGATGTGTACAGTTCTGGTTGAGCTGAGGAATTAGCTTTTAACTTTTTGCGAGATATTCAGAAACCACTCTATGAGATGTCAAAGAGCATGCAATTCTATTACAGGGGTATCAAAAGTTCATTTGATGAAAATCGGTTTTGAAATGGCTGAGATATCCAAAATCAAGGTGAAACAAAGAGATCCTAATAAAAGGTGTGGCCTGTCGCCTTTTATCATTACCACTTTTTGGGATATCTAAGCCATTTGTAAACCAATTTTCATCAAATAAACGTTGAATCCTTCTTAAAATTACATGCTCTTTCATGTTTCATAAGAGGTTTCTCATTATCTCACTTAGGAATGTTAAAAACATGAATCCCCACCTCAACCAGTACTGTACAGTCCCTTTAATCAAACATTATTGCAACAGCATAGATCAATAGATTTGAAATACACATTATTTCATACCCTACAAGAAAAAAAAAAGTTTGATATTTAAAAAAAAAAATTCAAGACATGCACATCCTTTGTTGAGAGTGTGCAACATACACACAAACATTATACATCATAAACAAGCAGCTGTAGATATATGAAATGAACAGTGCATTGAACACATGGACAAGTGCAACTCACTCTGATCCATTCTCCACAGTACTCACTTTCAGTATTTTGCCGCAGATTTCTTCGTGCGAGGAGAGTATCGCCAGAGTTCCGGCCGCAGCTTTCACCAGGTTTGGGTCTTCCTCGCCGCAGAACAGGACGAGGAGTTTGACCCGGTCATTGTCGCCGAGGTGGAGTTCAAAGGCCTAAACGAGAAAAGAGTTGGGGGGGGGGAGAGGAAAAGAACAAGGGGAGGACGGAATGACGGAATGATGCTGTAAGTGTAATTAGAAAGATTCCTGAATGCTCAGTAACAGGAGAAAAACAAAAAAATACTTTAAAACCAGAAAAACTTTCTCGAATTACACGAGGAGCCGAGATTCACACAAGTACATGTAAAATGGGGGTCATCCCACTAGACCGATACCCACGAGTTATACAGCCCACGAGTTCCACATTGAAAACAGGTCCATGAGTCATACAGCTCACGAGTCATACAGCCCATGAGTTCGACACTAGGCAAATAAAGCCCATGAGTTCGACACTAGGTAAAAACAGCCCATGAGTTCGACAGATACAACACGGGGCTTAATGTGTAGGCCTCGTGGACCTTGTTAGCTTAGTGTCAAACTAATGGGCTGTATGACTCGTGAGCTGTATACTCAGTAACTCATGGGCTGTATGACTTGTGAGCTGTATGACTCGTGGGCTGTATGAATTGTGGGTCTCGTGACGCGCACCCGTAAAATGCACATTAATACTTTTGTCTACACAATGCACTGAACGCAAGTGACAATTCACAAAAGTTTCATATACAAGTGTATCACGAAAAAGACCGTTGGCTACAGCTCACGAAAGTTTCATGCTGAGAATGTTTCTGGTTTTCCAGTACTACTTGAAAAGTGTCCTTTCAAAATGGCCTGAAATTAAGCATGAACCGAAACGAGATCCTGACATGTCAGCTAGGATAGTGTCCATGACAATTTCATTCCATTCCAGCTTGACATAAAGTGTTCAAATGGAAATCTACCTCCAAACAAATCTGTGCCTGTTATTCACACACAAGACATGACCCTGCCTCATGAATTCTGAATTAAAGCCATGCTCAACTTTGAAGTGCAACAAATCAACACTGGATATGTTTAATCCATGCACATACACACACACAAAAAACAACAACAGCAGAGACTCCAACTCTCCCATTTTCGACGGGAGATCTCCCACCGAAAGCCCATTTTTGCAAAATCTCCCGTTCTCCCGCTTGCGATTTGATTTCTCCCGCCCTGGCTCTGTGTCTCCCGGTGGAAAGGATTTCTTACTTATTCCTATTGTATGTTGAAAAAATAAGCCTTAGATAGCACCAGAGAACATCTAGAACCCTAGGAACTTTGCGCTTTGCACACATGAACTTGGAGTCTCCCGTTTGCTAGGGGTTTCGGGCAGGAGAATCTCCAGATCAGAAGGTGATTGGGGTTGGAGTCTCTGCAACAGAGATGGAATACGTGGGACTGCTACCACTGAGCTACATGTGTAAAGGGGCTTTGAAGTTTAACAAGAGTCTACTAAAGTGCTGTGAGTCACCATGTCTTGTGTTGTTTGGGGCACTTCTTGTGCATGATGGTGGGAAATGATCCTTTCATGTAAGAGAGAATCAATACAAAAGAGCACTTTTTTTCTAATTGCTTAAATCTATTCAATGAAGAGCAAGAGAAATTATCTGTCTAAGCCAAGGTATTGATATCTACAAAAAGGAAACAAATACAATGTGACCACATTCAATACAATGGAGGATAAAACATTGAATTATATTAAATGGGTTAGTCAAATACCGGTTAGTGATTGGCTAAACACAGTCACGTGATGGAGGCACATTGGTTATGTTCGCCCATGGGCAGAACATTTTTGTAATGGGAAAACATTTTCACGTAACAAATGACAAACGATACCAAACGATTGAACGATCATATTTTTCACGCAATCAATAGGATAAATTTGCCTATTCCATCAATGTGAAAAAGCAGATGACCGATTATTGTAATGCGTACGAAAGTGTGATTTGACTAACCCATATAATATAACAGATGATGACTTTTGTTGTCTGGAACATGTACCAAACGTTCCACCCTCAGGGTTTGAAATGCTATTTCGGGAGGTTATAAGTCCCTCCACTTCGTCTCGGGACTTTAACCTCCCTCAATAGCATTTCAAACCCTTCGGGTGGAACATTCGGTATGTTCCCTCCCCCGCCAGTCATCATCTATATAATGTTTGAACGTATGAGAAAGTTGACCTTTAATCCAAAAATAAGATCTTCTCACTGGAAAGCACCTACACAAAAACTAAACAAAATAAACAAACACACACATACAAAGCTCTAAAGGGATGGTACAGTATTGGTGGAGATGAGGATTGGGCTTTTAACTTTTTGTGAGATACCAAGTAAGCAATCATGAAATGATGCAGAGCATACCATCCTCAAGGAAATTCAAAGTTTATTAGATGAAAATCAGTTTTGGAATAGCTGAGACATCCAAAAATAAAGTAAAACAGGGCAATCCTAATAAAAGGTGGGTCACACCTTTTCCTAGGATTGCTCTGATTTGGATATCTAAGCCATTTCAAACCAATTTTCATTACATAAATTCTGAATCCCTATTGGAATTACACACTCTTTCATATTTCATAAGAGGTTTCTCATTATCTCACAAAAAAAAAAATGTTAGAAACTTGGAGTAAGGTCTAAACCAAAACTATACAATCCCTTTAACATAGTGGCCATTTCTGGTGCGATAATAAAAACCAAAAAGTTTACATGTGTACCTTTAAGAGGCCAGCACATCACAAGATCAAATCAAACAACACTCATCATCACAAAAACTCAGCCTCTCCCATTTGAATTGCTGGCTAGAGCAGCGCTAATTGCCCAGCACAGTGCAAGTCAGCGCCAACACCTACCCGGCACTCGAGTCACGGCTTGTAATTCGCCAAATGCGACTAAATAGTCCTTCATTAGCACTTAGCCTCAGCCCTGATAGAATCTGTGAGTAGGCTTTCGGAGGAGGGAGATGGGTCAGCGGCGGAGAAGCGTCTCCGGGCTTAATGGCCTTTGAAGTGGATCATTGGGACTCAATTGGTGGTTAGATGGATGCATCTTGATGAAGAGGCGTGGGGAGGGGGGAGGGGGGAGTAGGGGGATGCTAACCAGGTTGAAGGTCAGAGGCAGGAGGGGTAGCAGACATGAAAGGGGGGAATAAAGGAAATTTAGAGAAACAAACAAAAAAGGAATTTCATTTATTTCACAATGCCGAAATCCATAAACTAGATTGATGTAAAGAGCTGTGCCAGTGAGAGCATATAGATCAATAAAGACAGTTCTCCTCGGTGATGCCATCAGCAAAAAAAAAAACAAAAAAAAAAAATCAAGAAGTAAGCCAAGTCCCAAGGATTTTAATCTCGAGTAGTGTTGTGGGATTTTCTCTCCATCAATTAATCTGTCTAGTTTCTAGTGATATTGGATCAAAAGATGTACTTGTATTTCTCACTTAAATGAAATCTTTTGGGGATACCTTACACAGGTTGCACCATGGCAAGGAAGCAAAAGTTGTGTTTGTTGTCCTTTTTTTTAAAATAATGGACTCTCATGGACTTGACAAGCAATTCATGCCAAACTCATAAAATCATAGTTCAAACAAGTCCAAATGTTTCAACAAAGTAGTCTTCTCTTGATGATACTGTCTGTCTATCTTACTTTTCTCTTTGTCACCATCTCTTTTCTTATTGCACTCCTATCTTTGGGTCCTACCTCTCTTTATATCTATCTATCCACCTATTTATTCATCCATTTATCTGTTCTTTTCTGCCATCTAATTTTTTCAATGGTAAAAATGAAAATGGCTCAGTAGGAGACCAAAAGAAAACTACTGTCAGGGTTGAACCAATCAGCGATAAAGGTTTTTGTTATAAATGTGAGAATCCTCCCGTATTCGTCCTTTCACGAGAGTATGTGGGCTGGTACTTCAAAGATCCTTTTTTTTTTCCTGTTAATATCAAAGTTAAGAATCCTCACGTATTCGTACTTTTACGAGAGTACGTGGGCTGGTACTTCACGGATCTTTTTTTGATCTGGGCACTTTAATTTTCGTATCAACTGCATGGTCAGGAACGTCAGATTTATCTGCCTCCATCTCTGCAGACCCACACATGTAAGTAGTAGAAGGACTGTCGCACACTGATCAGATACTGCTTTCAACATTTGTACATGAGCAAAAGTCATTGAACGGGCTTCAAGTGAGTGAGGTAAAACTCTTGAAATACACACACAAAGGATGCCATACAAAGAAAAATGAACACACAGCTCTCTTTCAAACCAATTTCGTTCCTTACATCTATTATTGTGACTTTATCGATTTCCAAAACTTTTCTATTAATGCTTCAAAAACTCCATGACACAGACAGACAGACAGACACACACACACACACACACACACACACAGATGCCTTTGTTTGTTTGTTCGTTGTTTAGGAGAGTTCAATTATAATTGAATGATACACCTAGGATGTGAATTCCCAAGAAGGCCAGAAGTGAGAATTTAGCTGGAAAAGGCTAAAATAAGAACCAAAGGATTGAATTCAATAAAATAATCACTTCATCCATGTATCCATGTATAAAAATAGCTGCAAGTGAGGAGGGAGGGGGGGGGGGGGGCATGAGAGAGATATCATAGCACCATGCCATGCCACAATCAAAGTGACTTTGTTAGATGATAGAGTGAAGTCGAATAAACAACGACAGAAGGTTCATGAAAATCAAAGCCAAAATTAGCAACATACAGAATTTCTAAGTTTAACTTTAACCTGCTTTCAAGACACAGTGATAGTGGTCAATATTTCAGTAACTATTGTACAATCCCCCATGCCTGTGTGGTCATCACATTTCGTTATATATTTTATGCATTTTTTATTGAGAAATATGAACATGAATTGAACATGAAATTGAAACTGAATTATTGTGAGATATTGCCATACTACAGTGATTTCATGTCAATGAATGAAACTTAGTGAGGATTTCAATTTCAATTTCAATTTCAATTTATTTTCGTATAATTTCTCCATGATAATGCATGACATTTGTGTAACAAAATAAAATGATACATGATATCCAGCTTGGATGTACAATGAAATTTTATTAACATTCAGCATAGTAGTCAATATATCAGCATTTAAATTCAAGTAAAAAATTTCTTGAGAAATATGATGGTACCTACTTAAAAGCAAGGTTAATGAGCATTGGTCCCAGTAGAAATCTAGTGTGATGAACCAATAAGGAGCGCATTCATATAAAAGAGGTTTCTCATTATCTCACCAAAAAAAAAAATTTTGGAAACTTGAAGCTCCATCTCAACTAAAACTATACCATCCCTTTAAAGAAGATGCAAATGTGAAAAAGTTTACACATGATAGAGGACAGATGATTTAAGCAGCTGTGCAACACCCAGTGCAAATGGACACCTGACGGTGAGTGACCACAAAAACTCACTTGAGCCCATCAGCTCAGGTGAGCTAAAAAACCTACTCCACCACCCTAACGCTTTCTTTGTAAGGCCACCTGCAGACGAGGGCTGATAAGAGAACTCACGATCATTACCCCAGGGTTATTCATTGATACTTACATCACACACCCACACACATACACCTACACGTACACATGAAGACCAATCAAGCAACTCAATTTCTGTGTAGCTACTATACAGACGACACAATTTCATAATGCTGTGATGTTTATTATCACACCAAAGGCATCCTTTATCAGAATCATGTCATGGCCAATATCATTTACATTTTCTTCTATGTCCCTTTCTTTGTATTTTCTTTTCTAATTTGCATCAAACTCTGATTCCATAGATATACCTCATAAAGATGGTTACCTGATATTGGCTGAAAACACTGCCAATGTTTGAAGTCTACAGCACAAGGATGCCAACCCTGTACAAGCAGCACTGTGCTATTCTGTGGGTAGTCCGGTCCCTGGACTGTTTTCTAAATGATTCATGTTACGTTACGTATCGTATTGCTGGCGGTGAGGGCGTAAGCTACACCATCACAAGATTGCTAGTCAGATGGGCGGACAGATCAGTGGGAATATCGCGGTCTATGGGGCTGGCGCAATTTGTGTGGGTAAGGGCATGCCGTGCGTGGTGGGGATGTATACAACAACAAAAATTGGCCAGAATCTGGACTATTCTGTTGGCTGAAAAGGAATACTTTGTAGGGAAAACAGTAATTTTGCCTTACCTGCATGATAAACATACATATACGATGTGCAGTAATACAGTTTGGAAAAAAAACAGTAATTTCCAAAAAAACTGCAATACTTTTGGCAAAAAAACAAGGCAATCGCCAAATTGTGTCTCGCCCATTCGCGTACAAGGAATTAATATTCTTTATAACTCCCAGAAGTTAATTGACCTGCTTATGACCTTTGACCTTGTGGTGACCTTCAACACCCTAAGGGACATTTACCATCCAAGTTTGGTCACAAACGGACAAAGGGATCAAAAGTAATGAGCCATAATCGAAACGCGCCATAAAAACTTAACATTGGGCCCTAAAAATTTGTTGACCCCTTTCTGTGACCTTTGACCTTTTGATGACCTTTAACTCCCCAAGGGACATCTACCGTCCAAGTTTGGTCACAAACGGACATAGGGATCAAAAGTTATGAGCCATAAACGAAATGCGCCCTAAAAACTTAACATTGGGCCCTAAAAGTTCGTTGGCCCCTGTCTGTAACCTTTGACCTTGTGGTTACCTTCAACTTCCCAAGAGACATCTACCATCACCCAAGTTTGATTGCCATTGTAGCAACATGTGCTGAGTTACGTGTGATAAGAGAGTCTTGCAGGTAAACTTTAACGTATGACCTCAAATGACCTTTGACCTTATCATGTGACCTCTTACGGCACCATAACATGAAGGTACCCCCAGTGCATCCATCACCCAAGTTTGATTGCCATTGTAGCAACATGTGTCAAGTTACGTGTGATGACCTTTAACTCCCCAAGGGACATCTACCGTCCAAGTTTGGTCACAAACGGACATAGGGATCAAAAGTTATGAGCCATAAACGAAATGCGCCCTAAAAACTTAACATTGGGCCCTAAAAGTTCGTTGACCCCTGTTTGTAACCTTTGACCTTGTGGTTACCTTCAACTTCCCAAGAGACATCTACCATCACCCAAGTTTGATTGCCATTGTAGCAACATGTGCTGAGTTACGTGTGATAAGAGAGTCTTGCAGGTAAACTTTAACGTATGATGACCTCAAATGACCTTTGACCTTATCCTGTGACCTCCAACGGCACCATAACATGAAGGTACCCCCAGTGCATCTATGACCCAAGTTAGGTTGTAATCAAAGCAACTTATGTGAAGCTATTTGTCAAAAGAGAGTCTTGCAGGTAAACTTTAACATAGAAAAGAGAGTCTTGCACATACTCTTTAATATATGACCTCAAATGACCTTTGACATCATCACATGACCTCCAACAACACCATAACATGAAGATACCCCTAGTGCTTCTATCACCCAAGTGTGGCTGCCATTGCTGTAACAGTTGCCAAGTTATGCATCATAAGAGAGTCTTGCAGGTAAACTTTAACATTTGTGACGGACGATGGACGGACGACGGACGACGGACGACGGACGGACGACGGACGACGGACAGACACCATTTGGATCCCTTAGTCTCGCCTTCACCTCCGGTGGGCGAGACAAAAAGTACAAAATACTTCAAAATATGTAGAAGTTTGCATTTCTGCCAACACAATGATGTATCTTCAGATTCATGTGCCTTAATTTTAAATCAGTATCAATGACTCAAAGTATGTTTACTGAAAAGAAACTCTGACGTACTGAGAGAGGAAATACCGCAAAAGCAGGAGGGATTTTTCATGTGATTCTCTCAAGCGCGCATTTAAACTTCAGAGGTGTTAGGCATGTGTCAACAGTTTGAAGTTAGGCCTGTTTTCATCAGACAAAAGTTTCAAAATAGCAAAATTAGTCTAATGTCTAATTAACCTGCTATTTGTGCAAAGAAGACACAAATAGTGTGCTATTTGATCAGGAAAATATCCCCTTAAAATCTCGGTCTAGTTCGTGAAATGGCGTGCTATTTGGGTCACGTCTTCATCAGCCCCAAAATTTTCTTGATCCCATAATGCTGGGGGAAACCATTTTCAAACCTCGCACTGAGCTGAGCCGAGTAATGATGCAAAATATGCATGCATCAACTTCGGACTAATCATCCAAGTGGGCTGTTTTCGAGCTAATGACATTGCCCATTCATAATACTAGTTTTAGGATATTTTCCCAAACCCCAAAATAGCCCGATAGTTTGAACTTGGGTCTGATGAAGACACGGCTTGTGAAAGGTTGTCATTCTTTGTGACCTTTATAAGGCCATGTTAATGGTCTTAAGGATACAGGCCAGGGCTGCCAACATTCACCCATCAAAATCAGGGATTTTCGAAAGAGCAATCGGAGATCAGATACTTGCCATTTTAAAATCATCTTATTGGGGCAGAAGTATGATTTCTGAATCAGGGAAATTGTCATATTCTTTTATAAATCTAGATAATGGAGAGACATTGAAGTTTTCAGGAAGCCTCATGCAGAATCAGTGAGACTTGGCAACTCTGCGTATTAGCATAGTCACTTGCATTGAAATGCCAATTGGATATATAGATGAGCAAAATTCTCATTTCTCTTATATATTTATGCAATGGATCATATAACTTAGTCCATGTGTGGGATGGTAATAATACAACTTCCTTGGCATTTCTTACATTCAGTCAGAAAAATCAAGAGATTAAGTCGAAAAGCCATCATTAAGTTGGGAAAATCCTTTCTGTAAAACATCGCCGGCTATATCACTGGGATGACTGAGTGTGCTATTTCACAATACAGGTTAACTGCATTCATAGTCAACTCATGAAGTCAGAATAACATTTCCTACATTACTATCAAATTTCTTCACCTTTCTGCGGTGTGTATTCAGTTAAAACCAAATGCATCCTGAAAAGCAAAAACATCCACCTTGAAAGCATCCGCAAACAACTCCTCCTCTCTGCCGCATTGAAAAAAAAAGGGATAAAAAAAAAACACGGAAGAGAGATAGCATGTCCGCAGGATTCCATTAATATTGACTTTGGAGAATCTCAAAACTTGGCTTTTCTCTATATTTTCTCTCACCGAGAGAAGGAAGCCTGGCATTGATCTCCCTCCGGGCTGATATCAACCGTCTTGGGAAATTTTCGCCCGCGAGCCCCCCGAGAAAAAGTTTAATGGCGGTCCAAAAGCAATTAGTTTCCTGCACTCCTCTGTGATCGAGGTTAAGTGAAATGCCTGTGAGAACCAACAGAACACTCCTTTGCTCCACGTGCACGGCAGTGGGGAACTCCAATTCTGTGATCGCAATATAAGCGCTGGTACAGGTCAATAGCTTGATGCTGACCGAATCTCCCACACCACTTTAATACAGCATTGCACAAACACCCATATGATTTTAGTAACTACAAACAATGACAGTGGGTGAGTTAATATTTGAGGACAGACACAAACATAAATGTCAAGCGCAAAATGAAAGTGTGCGAAAGCGGTGACTAAATCTATAGATCTGATGATACCTTGATTGTTTTAACATGGATGGAGAAGGACAGCTCTATACATGTACAAGGAAAATCTAGGACTCTACTCTCAACTGCTCTTCACTATTCTGTAACACGTACTATTCCACAGAGGTAAAGATCTCAACAGAATCAAGATACGGTACTGTAAACACAGACATTTTCACTGAACATTAATTTTTGCGTATTTCACACTTCTTCTGGTCAGTGCGAATTCTAAAACCTGCAAAAATATCTTCATAATTTCCTCTGAGCATTTTGAATGGGTTTACAATTGTGTAGTCCGAATTCAAGCACCTGCAAATTTTGAGGCACTTAGCGCGAAAAATCAATCCCACAAAAATGTCACCACTTACAATACAGGACATGACTAGATAATCGGGTAGTACAATTGTAAAGTTTCACAGCAATTTTCCCTTAAATTCCTTAAATTCCTCAAATTTCTTTCACGATTTCTAAGAATTCTTTAGCTTCGTACATAATTCATTTCAACTCCCTCTGGCTAGCACACAGATCAGAAATTCAAATCCTGCATTGCAAAGTTCTTGAATCTGTCTTAAAATCAGATATTTCCATGCCGCAATCGTTTTCTACTCCTCCATTGCAGCAGCTCTGGAATTCTTCATCAGTGCTTCAAGCACAATCACCATTGCTATGGGGAATCTCTTAACACTTAAATGCAGCTCGCACAATTTCACAGTCAACATGCATTCATCATGATCCAAATACCTACCCAGTGCAGTTTTTGTTTTGTTTCTATCTTCGGTCAACATCCTACACAGTCCCACATACCCACAAGTGTGTTAGCTGGATGCTGCATTATGCATTTAGAATGCTATTAGCATTATTACGAATGCAAAGAAAAAAAAAGAAGACAATAAAACACTTTGGCAATCCCAGATGAGCAATGACCAGTTGAGTTACGACTTGCACCCCGGCACGAATCCGTCACCCATAATGCATCGCTGCAAATTATGGCATAGAGGGAAGACAATCTTCCCACACAATTCCCAATACAGCCACTCAGATTAATGCCAGAATACTGGGCTCGTATTGTACATTTAATACTGGCACAAAGTTCACAAGAAATAATGCCCAGTTTGCCAGAATCTTCTTCAAGCCACATTCATAGGGGTGGGTGGGGAAAGGACAAGTACGGTACCCGTATGTAAAGTGAGTGCAGAGATGGAGGGAGTTGATTTCAGACAAAGAGCATGTTTCTACTGAGCGAGGAAAATTCGAGGTGATGCGAGGCAATGCGAGGTGATTCGCGGTGATGCGTGGTGATGCGTCGCGCGTGGTGACACCTCAAATTTTTCCTCAGTAGAAACAGATCGGGTAGTGGCCAATACGCGGTCATGCGAGGTGGTCGATGCGCGGTGATGTGAGGGACGATTCTCAGTAGAAATACACCGGGTAGCGAAATTCGCGGTGTACCAAAAGTCTCAAATTATTGGGAGCTTTCGCCCACGCTTTTCAAATCGGTTCATCGCACACTCCGACACTTGTGTACATGCACAGTAACCGTAGTTTCGCACACATCCTGCCTTGTACCAACTCCTACTAAATACATGAGGTGGTACATGTGAATTGTATGGCATTGCCCTTCATCGTCTATTGTTTGCGTGCCCAACAGTCTATTATACTAGGCTATAGGCATATACTCTGATTTTTACACGGCGTTCATTTTCCTATAATTGTATCGTCTCGAAGTTGTAGATTCCCTAGCTCGTTTTCGCTGGAATACTAACGTTAGTATGTCGGACCCCTTGGAGAGCATTAAGTGTACCCTAGACCTGCAACGATTTCTAATAACCAAGTGGCAGGAAATGTTGGTGAGGGGCATTTTGAATGGAAAGACTTAACAACATTCAGTGCCTACCACAAAATGGCAGTGCAGAGGCAGCATGACCCGATCTGTGACCTGAAAATACGCGACTTCCGGATTCACCGCATTTTGCACGTCACCTTGCATCACCGCGTATTTTATCGCTCAGTAGAAACAGCTCGAGTGGTCGTAAAATATGAGGTGATGCGGGAGACAAAATTCGTGGTGATGCGAGGTGATGCGAGGTGCGCTCAAAGTCTTTCCAATACACACTGTAGGCTATTAGAAATTAGGAAAGGGGAGTACAAAATTGGGGGCGGGGAACTCAAAGCATCTTAGTCACAGGGCAGGTCAATTTGTTTCTCTGCTCATTTTCTTAATTTCAATGCTCTGTTGCTACATAGAACTGTAGAAAAAAAATAAGACAAAAAGCTCAATAACTTTAACTGAATGATGTATCATCATATAATGAATAAGTCAATGGTTTCATAACAGTCATTTGTCAAACTTGGGTAAGGTAACCATGACTCATTAATTTGTTCACCATGATTTCTGCACATTCCACTCATCCATAAACCATGCTCACAATTTAGGAACTAAGCAATTCATTGATTTAATCTCTCTGCATGCTGTCTTGCTCACCTAATGAACCTTGATCATAACAAAACCTCATGATATGCATTGATAAAGTATGACAGGTAATCTATCAATCAAATGACCAATCAAATGACCAATCAAATGACCAATCAATGAATCAATCAATGATTCGAATACTAAAGAACATTTATCATGGACACATATTTCCAGAAGAATAGCAACATAACATCACTGGTTCCATGACATTTACTCCTGCAGCAATTGCTCTCATGAAGTATCTGCACACTATTAAAAGCCAAACATACAATTCTATACCCACAAACATGACCCTTACCCTAATCCTAATCCTAATCCCCACCTCAAACTACATTGTAAACCTAAAAAACTCTATTACAACCCTAACCCTGTTGCCTAAGTTTTGGGGGAAAATAAGACAGAGCATTAATGCATGGACATCTCTAGACGCTTATACACTGTACTTCTAGTTATCATAGACAAAACATCGCTTTCCACATTGAATATTCAACACTTTGGTTTCAGTTTACTTAACTTCCTGACATCCATCTCACATTCTCGGATATCTACAAAGATTGTCTCATATTTGTTCATCAAATTCTAATTAACACCAAGAAAACCCCTATCCCTCCCCCCCCCCCCCCTTCAAAAAAAAGAAAAAGAAAACAACTACAGGAAGAGAATGGGGAAGAACTAGAGAAATTAACATCATTACCAGGAATAGAATCTGGATTTGAATTATAGTCCTAAGTCACAAGTTTTGCTTAGAGCACCAAATCACTTGCCACTAGAATGTAAATTGTACTTTGGGCTGGAAGTTTTCCAGGAAATCATAATCCCAGTCTGAGAGTTAAACAAAGAATGACAAAATAATAGTTTACAGTCATAAAATATTAACTTCTAAAATAGCCGTACCGGTACCTAAAACAGTGTTTGAGCTTGGGGGCAATATTATTTGATTCTTGTAGCATCTATTTCTAGGAGTTTGAGGTAGCTGAGGTGAAGACTCTGTCTTCTTCTTCTTCTTTCTTTCTTTTTTTTTTGTCTTCCATACATGCAAAGACTGAACAAGGAAGGAAGAAACTTTTGATACCTGAAGTAGTGTTCAAAATGTCATCCACTAGTGCTGCCATATCTGACAACCACACAGGTTGCTGGTGGCAAGAACAGAGTTATAAATAGCTGCGGACACACTGGCAAAAGATTGAGAAGTTCAAGATCCAACATTTAGCCTGTGTGGCCGCAAGCTCCTTGAAACTTCTCAGGGAAACTTCCCGCAATATTTCCTATACAAACTGTGTGGGGATATTTTCTCCACCCCCACCAAACTTCTTGATCATTTGCCATTTTGAATACTAGAAACTAAAACTTCGCAAAGTTTGTCGCGTGATGAGTCCGCCATCTAGTTGTTTGCTGGCTGTGTTGCCGAAGCTCGCAGCCATTGTGATGTACGTGTTCACTGTTACGTCACAATTACCAACCATCAGATTGTGTACTCTTTCTTCTTCCTCTCACATGTGCCCTAATGACCCAAACTTCTCGATCAAAAATTTGACTGCCAGAATGAACATATGCTTTGCCATCTTAACCTTCGCAATCTCTTGCCAGTCTGACTGCAGCAATAGACATACCTTTGTCAATTCTATTTTAGTAAAAAAAAAAAAATATTATTTGTCTCCTCTATATGATAGAATGTTTTTCTTGTTTTTGTTTAAAATGATACGGATGGGATGCCTACCATGCTAATTTTGTGCAATGAAATATGAACTGTACAATTAACTGGTAGTTCAAACACATTCTATCACTTATCAACTGAAATGGGGGAAAGGCACTGCCAATCCTAAGATATTCAATCATCAACAAGCCTGGAAGAAAATACTTTTTTTCCCTCGTTCTTTCAATCTCATCTCTCTACAATCTTCCTCTCTCTCTATCTCTTCTTCTTTCTAAACTCCTCTCCTGCCCCCCTCCTTCCCCCAATGTATCTTATCTATATGAGAGAATGGCTCAATTTCCAATCTGAAGCTCCTAGATTAACACGAGAACAAAATGGGTACCCTGAAGCTAGCCCCAGTGACACACGCTACATCCGTTACCCCTCCCCCTCTCTCTTCGCAACAGATAAGCTTTGATCTGCCAACCTAGCTTTGCAACTTAAAAAGATTCCCTAGGAAATTGCAGACTTTCCGAAGCAGGCTGATCGCATTACATACCCAAGGTCCTACTGGTAACACGGTAGAAGCAATCACAACAATTCATCAAGCACGCAAGCTTACCTAGCAGTGGCCAACGATTCATCTTTGAGCGCAGTGTACATGTTGGTGTAGTCTCCATTCCAGATATATGCACTTTTAATAGTGGACATAAGCTACATATATTTGACAAATAGACAGTCAAATGGAATGCCTCTGCCACTTTTCATGCAATTTCTTCAGTTGCAATTATGGTCTTTCATTAAAATTTTGAAGAAGTGCAATGATCTTGACCACTGACCAAGGATTGACTTCTAGCCCTCGCTGCACATGAAGGAAATATTTTCAAATTTATGTACTGTATTCCCATCAAATCAAATAACCTTCTTCTAAGACCAAGTTAACAGAATTAACGGACAGAAAGTGTATTTTTACAAATTTTGGTGGCCTTTGATTTTTTATGATCTTTATTTCCTGCAATTTCAGGCAACTTATATTGTATCAATTTCTAATCTTCTTTAATATCAGATACTATTACCAATGGACAACCCCAGCTGAAGTTATAACATGACAAAGACGTCATGAAACCAGACAATATTGGCTTATGATCTTTATAACCTTCCATCTCAGCCATTTTGGGTAAAAGACATCAAGCAATTCAGTTCTACCTGCCCTTCAAAATCATACTGCCAAAGGACTTTACTAGGCAAAATAACAACTCAAAATTGCGATTCATCTATATTTTTCGTTTCTTTTTGTTTTTGCCAAAGTTTAGTGACCACTTGTGCCCCAAATCAAATCAGGTTTTATCTTCATCCTCTGTGCATTTGCAGCAAACCTGGGCCAGGTGCATTCACATGATAATATATTTCTTGAAGGGATGGTATAGTTCTGCCTGAGATGTGGATTCTGGTTTTAACTTTTTGCAAGATAGTCCTACTAGTAATTAGAAACCATCTAAAATGAAATTTAGAAAAAGCGATTATTTGATCAGATTTGGTTTTGAAATGGCTGAGATATCCAAAACTAAAGATGTCCTAATGAAAGATTGGTCCCACTTTTTATCAGAACCACTTTGTGTTACTATGGTTTGGTCAATGACATTTCAGAAATTAGAATTCACAAGTCTTGATGCAAGACTACGAGAAGCCTAATCCTTCATTGTAACAGCTGTGAATCTGAATTGCCCAACATCTGCTATACATGATCCATCATATAATTGCCATTGCTCAGTACTGTTCAATACAGAGCTTCCTTCAGATTCCCTGGGGAATTACCGGAGATATTGTCAGAAATCTCATCAATAATGTCGGGGAAAAAACAAATTCCCATTTGTTTCCATTTTGATGTGCTTGTGGCTGTAAATACATTTATTTCATATGCGCGTCAGTGTGGGTGATCGTAAGTGCTATGTTTTGTTCCTGAGATGGATATCACATTTGGAGGCAAAGTGGATTGTGAGCAAAAATGTGTTATTCAAAGCATTTTTCCCATTTCGATTATACATGTAATGTAATAGTATCATCTCATATAATTTGATTTCCAGTCAAAAGGAGTCACTCGATAAATCTCCATAAATGCCGGTCAGCCACCCTTCTTTTCACACCATACCTTCTGCCCGCCGCCGAGAGCAGGTGGGTACTGCTTCACAGAGTCTAAAGGGATTTCGGAATCTTGTCAAATAGAGAGCAGTGAAGCGCCCTCTGTTGTTTCCCATACAAAACTCCTGTAGGTGCCATGGAACAATCAATTCTAAAAGGGACACATTTCAATTATATTCTCCTCTCCAGGTATGCCATTTATAAGCTTTAGAGAAATGTAAGGCAAAACTCCCACGACTCCCCTTCACCTTCAAAGCACAGCCCACGAGGCAGGGCCAAAAAACTTGTCCCACGTGTTTAAAGGCCTGAAAAAAAGACCTACAAGAAGGACTTAAAAGCTTTATGTCCGTAGGGAGCTGGCATGAATCATGGACTCAAACTTCTCAAATCTCAATCTAAGTACTTAAGATTTCAAGATAGCTCACGCCTTTTGCATAGCTGTCCTTCTGCATTTCATGTTCTCCTACTCAGGAGTATATCCCACAAGTCTTTTTGTTCCAAATCATGATCATCTTTGTCCATCAAGTGCATTTCAAAACTTGGAACTATTAGAATACAGTTAGTTTGTTTTTTTTCTATACAGGCCAGACTCTTGCAAACTTTCTAGTTTAACAACAAAAGGAACTTTTGCTGGTACGGCACGCATAAAATCTTGGATCTCATGAAGAAACTAGAAATGTCGCTATGGCGACTGGTATGCCTCCGCCATAATGCACGATTCTCCTAATAGGTCTGTAGTACATGTGGACAATGTGTGATTACATTTTCACAAAATTGGCAAAATATCAAAATGATATGTTTGTCACAAATGTATCGAATGTTCACCTTCCTTGACCTATGTTTAATTGGATGAATAAGAGAGCATGTATTTGGGGATTTAACCCGTTGAGGACGGTTTGATTTTGCTACAACACGCATTTCCCATAGACACCTGCCCGAGTATACTCGGGACTAGTCCTCAACGGGTAAAGAACTTTAACTTCGACTTTGACCCTTTCACAAGTTTACGCACTTGAGTAATTTTCAAGGTATGGAGAAAAAGTGCAATTTCTGTATTGAACAGTAAATTGTTATCATTTTCATCTAACCTTTGATTCATAAGAGAATCACTGTCAGGCAGAACATACATAAATATGTACTAAGTTTAAAAATAACTTGAGCCACTTCCGAGATATGGAGAAAGAAGTAAGTTCAGCACTTTCACTTGATCTTTGACCTTTTACCTTTTTGGCTAAAAAAAAAAAAAAATCCCAGAGAATCTCTAGTGTGTTATACATGCATACATCAAGTTAAAAAAATAATAATCCTGCTGCATTGCATAAATATAAGGAAAATAGTAACATTTTGAAGTATTGCCCTTGACCTTTGACCCCTGACCTTTGACCCCATGAACCCCAAATTCCCTAGATAACCCTGCCAGTCATTACATGCAAATATACTTTGTTCCATAAAGACACCTTGAGCAATTTCCAAGATACAGAGAAAAAAGTGAAATTTTAACATTTTACTTGACCTTTTGACCTTTGACCTTTTGACCTCATGACCCCAAACTTTCACCACAGAATCTTAATTGGCTAATACATGTATACACTAAGTTTCAAGAAAATATCTTCAGGCATTGCACAGATATGGGGGAAATAGTGAAATTTTAAGCATTTGACCTTGATCTTTTGACCTTTGACCTTGAGCATGTGCACCCAAAAGTTGATAGGCACAACTTCACCCCCTAATACACATACATGCCAAGTTTCATTAGGATACCTCAAAAGGTTTTGATAGTTACCCTGTCCACAAAATTCATTACGGACGGACGGAAGGACGGACGGACGGAAGGACGGACGGACGGACGGACGGACAGAAGGACGGACGGACGGACAACCCGAAAACATAATGCCTCCGGCACCACTTCGTGGCGGAGGCATAAAAACGATCTGCACTGCAACAGCAACGGGAAATACTGTATATGGCGAATAATTCTCGAGATCTTTACATGCATCTTTGCGAATTTTGCCAGTCGGGTGATATTCACAAATTTAAAAACATGCCAAAATGTTACCTCTTATCTCGACATTAATGTCATATACACAAACAAATTTCTCCATTCAGTACTGTACTCCACAATCGCGAAGTGAACTACTAGCGAAATTGTCAGGAAGTCCCGATTCCCCCAAAATTAGACTCACTAAATATAATTGGGGAAAATATACAATATTGCTTGTCATCCTGGTTTCTCCTCTCTGCCTCCTTGAAACATGTTTTGGTCTGAACTATAACTCAAGAGAAAAAAAAAATGAATGCTTAATCTTACTGGCACATCTTCTCAAACAAAGTATCTACATGGAAATGCTCTTGTCTGTTTTTAAATGTTCTCTGTAATGCAAGTGCTAGTAGCCACGGGGATTGGATCCATGAATGCTACTATTTTTTTTTCTTCTTTTTTTGAACGGAGAATGAAGAATCAAGAAATAATACAGATATATAAACAGGAGGAGCACCTTGAGAGTGCAGACCTCAGCCAAGCAAGCAGCTCATTTCCACCACTGATCTTGTTCTTCCACAGAGATAGGTGATTTCCACCCATACACATGCACGCTGAAAGTCGCCCCAATTTCCCAATACTGAAGCCTTTGATATGTCACAAACCCTCAGCTGCGTGGCACGCCTCGCCCTAGCAGGAACTAGAGCACGCACTTTAGTGCGTGTTTAAAAACCTCAAATATGCACACCCTATTGTAATGCAGTAATATTGCATGTATTGATATTTGATTGATTAATATTTGACAGTTTGTGTGTGATACGGTATACAAATATTGACTGCTCATGAGGATGATGGTGGAAATTATCATTCCCGAGGTGCTTTTCATACCGACCCTTCTATCACCCCGAGGCGTTAGCCGAGGGGTGATGGAAGGGTCGGTATGAAAAGCACCGAGGGAGTGATAATTTCCACCACCATCCGAATACAGAGCAGTTAATATTTGTTTTATATACCTCATCGTTTAAGACTTAACCAAGATCTAGGGCTAGGCAAATACGAAGTAAATTCTAACTGTTAGTGTTAGGCCTAAACGTTAGCCCTAAAATCAGGCCACAGCCTGCGCTTGCTTGCATGGTTTTCGTGCATTTCGTAAACTACAGGGCAGTACCCAGTACGCACGGTGCATTGTACTCACTCACACGGCCTTCGGCGAGCTCCTGCATAAAATCTTGGCAGAGGATTACAGTATACATCCAGTTTCCCGTCGCTCGTGTTTTAATTCGATATTTCCAACATGCTGAGATTTGTCTCTGCTTCGGGATCCTACGAAACTCTAATTGCAAAGTGTACAATCTTTGATCCAGCTCACTTAAATCACGATCCAGCTCGATCACCATGCCACGTTGAAACATGCCTGCTGTGCGCTAGTGCGATGATTTTGCATGTGTTTATACGATGCGCGTAGTGAACGTCCTTGGGTGGAGGGGTTGCGGACACCGCGCGCGAAGTCTAGTGTACTTGTTATGTGTACAAAAGTGGCGGAGGGTTTACGAATTCTATCACGAGGGTTTTGCCTTTCTATCACGAGGGGTTTGCCTTTCTATCACGAGGGTTTTGCCTTTCTATCACTTACATGAAAACCCTAAGGCAAGATAGACTGGACTACACCTTGTCACGTGATATACTTTTGACCAATCAGTGATACGAATCTCACTTATGAGGTATATAATATGTATTTTGTGTTGCGGTGATGTAAACTTCAATAGTTTTTTGTACCCCATGTACGTGCCTTAACCTGCCATTCATTTTGAATGAAACAGTGAACCTGGTTTTCTTGTATGTGTACATGTCCTTCTAACACTGCCTTGAACTTGAATAAAGTCATGATTAAACAATTTACACCTCATTTTCTTTGCAGAGGTGGGACTCAGATGCACGAGAAAGTTGTAACTTTTGCCTTAGGACTGGAATTTATCCTGAACCGAATGCAACTTTCAGATAAATGACTGAGACAGAATACTGTAAAGCAAGAACTTTTCGTGGCATGAAATTTTTCACAAATTGAAGCTGGCGACTTTATCGGGGCATTAAATTTTGCGAATTGCCATTAACATTCAGTGCATTTAGTGTAGACAAGGACTTTCATGTGCATTTTAATTCTGTGAATCTTGGCTTTGCAAAATTCATGAAATTAAAATGCATGAGAAAAATTCCAGTTTTACAGTAAAAGAGCTTGCACATGAGACACAAAAATGTGCACTGCAGAGAACCTAAAAAAAAAAAACTCCAAAAAGCCTATTGTTACTTTGAAGGGACAGTACAGTACTGGCTGAGGTCAGGATTCAGCGTGCAACATTTAACGAGATATTCAGAAACCACTCAATGAAATGTTAGAAAGAGCAAACAGTTCTAAGGGAAATCAAAACTTTATTTGATAAAAATCAGTTTTAAAAAAAATGAGATATCTAAACAAGGAAAAACAAGGAGATTGTGATAAAAGCCATGGCCTGTAAATCTTATTAGGAACATTTTTTTTTTTTTTTTTGGGGGGGGGATATCTCAGCCATTTCAAGGCCAATTTTCATCAAACAACAATGAAATCTTCTTGAAATTACATGCTCTTTCATATTTCATAAGAGATTTCTCATTATCTCACCAAAAAAACAAAAAAACAAATGTTATAAACCTGAATCCTCACCTCAACCAGTACTGTACAGTCCCTTGTAATGGCAACGGGCATTTTTCACTGCTGTTTGACCACACCCTCACTCACAGGACTACAGTATCAATGATAGATTCATAGATATTGACCATCCCAATTAGGACTAGATTGAACTATAGTCACTGAAATTTTAAGATTCATAAATGGCTCACTATCTCATTTAGCTCTAGAAGGCACACACACTCAGTGCTACATATCAGTTCACAAACTGCACTCCAGTACGTGAAGATTCATAGAGAATTGCTTCATCATTTGTGACTTGACTGCACTTCCATTCATGTTTCACGCACTCTATGTATCATCATCCGTGCAAACACTGTCACTCCAATATTATGATGGTTCATAGAGACTCACCCTCTCATTTAAGACTAGATTGCACATGCACTCGGTAGCAGCTCTCTTGATCATGTCGTGGTCCTCAAACATGTAGTTCTCTATTTGGGAAAAGCCTTCCTCTTTTATGATCCTATTCCTGTAGTGTCAATGAGAACAATAACATGTTTCTGTTAAGAAATGAAGAAATCCTGAATAATGTTTTCAATAACAACATATGAAGCATTTGAATGCAAAAATGGATAATTGTCATTTTCATATATTTCAAAGTAAGATCATCATCAAATGGAGAAAAATTTAATCTTTTTAAAGAAACTGCACTCATTACATGACAAGAAATACTTTTGAAGAGGTGTAAAGATTACCGAATGAGTCTTAATTATTTTCTTTGTTTTTCAGAAGATTGAATCTCAAACACCTCAAATTCATAAAAATGGATACAGCAGTTCTTGCGAAGCAGCTCATTTCCACATGCTGAAAATCGCACGATTTTCCACTATAAAAGCCTTTTTGTTTAATACACCGTATGTTATCAACTTCCACCTGCATGGTGCCTTGCCCGAGCAATTAGCACGCACTTTAGTGCGCGTATGCAAACCTCAAAAATATGCAGCTTGAATTCCCACGCTCACTGCCCCTACCTGCCAAAATATCAAAATTCTTTAATAAAATCCATAAAAAATCACAAATAAAATCTATTTATCTATCCCTTGTGTCATAGTCAACTTCTCCTGCAAGTTTTATCCAAATGTGTCAAAAATTTTGCACACAGACAAACAAACATTCAAACAAACCAACAAATTACCAAACAAACCAACGCTGATGAAAACATATCACCCCCTTCCTTTATAGTGGAGGTAAAAAGAAATGAGGAGGAAATTCTGAAGAAGAATTTGAAGAAGACAAGGAAGAGAAAAAAGAAGAGACTGAGAAGAACAAGTTAGAAGGAAAAGAAAGAAAACTAGGATGCCTAAAGGGGGAAAAAGGAATGATGAAGGTCAGAATTATAACAATGATTGCATTTGAGATAGCTATTAATAGAGAAGTGCAAATCTCTGTATAGAACATAAAATTACCGCATTAAAAAAAAAAAAATGTGACCTTCCTACAAGTGTCTAAATGTGATTTAATGACCTACTTGTACTATTCAATTTTTCAAATCCCTGATAAAATCTAACCTTACAGACAACAATTATCATCATGAATTCTTGGCACGCCAAGCGTAGGAGAAATCAGCCACGTACCTGACGGTATCGTTCATGGCGGCGAGGTTCGTCAGAGCCATGAGGGCCTCAAAGTTCTGGAGGCCCGTCCTCTCAATGTGAAGGAGAGCTATCAGAGGTCGGACCACCTCCAAATGCTGTGTGGGAGGGAGTGGGGGTGGACATGAAGCATGAGGGGAGAAGAGGTGAAATAAATGTTAGGGACAGCACAAAAGCTGAGTCATGCATAACAAATTCTAAAAATGTTGTCTTCAGTCCCACCCATTGGAGATGCTGTATACACCAGACACTCTGTGAGCATATTCTGCAAATCTGGACTTGTGAGATAAGTTCACAAGTAGTGGAAATCACTATCTAGAAGCACAATGAGGGTATAAGGAATTAGAAACAGAAGTGCTTTCACTTCCAAAAAAAAAGTTTGCCACTTTTCACCTTCAAAATGAGGTACATTTACATTCTGTAACTGGAGGCAATAATTTTGTATATTTTCATTTTGAACTATGAAATATATTGTGCCATATACAGTAATATCTTGACTGCTGATCTAATGAATCACTGTACGACTACTGTAAAAGTGGAAATTTTCACGGTGTTGAAATTTTCGCGCATTTCGCACAACCAGAAGCTAGCGCAAAAATATAGGCACGTGGATATCTTTGCGTGCCATATGTTCCCGGAGTTGGTGTCTTGATTCCACGGAATTAAAAACACGTGAAACTCTTCTTACCTGGCCAAGCGCAAAAAACTAGTCACGCGAAAATATCCACTTTTACAGTATCAGCAACATATGATCCAACATCAATTAGCAGAGTGCGTACTCTCAATACACCATGTGCAATTGCCCCGTAATATGCACAGTGAGGCACGCAAGTAGGCTTGCCCATCATGGTGGACAGCACTCCCTGCTAGCCTACTATTGGCCAAGGAGCAGCCAAATTAAGGAGTGCAGACTCACACAAAAGTTCAAAATTTCAAGTACGCAATGTACAACTGTGCGCTCAGTGCACAGAGCACCCGCAGTCTGCCATTACAAAATAGGGCACTTCTATATATACGTCTCTTCATAATCACAGAAATTTTATACCACTGTCAAAAAAGGAATTACAATGGGACCCTCCACACAATGACTTCAAAAATAGTCAATCAATCCAAATATAATTGCAGGGTATGAAACTATAAATCATTACCCACGTTTTGCAGAAAACCCCCATTCGATTTGCTTCTGTGATCAAAGAGAAATGAGGATCTTTGTAGAGCAAGCCAGGAATCTCTTCCCTCCAAGTTCTGTCCAATGTGTTCACACATTACTATGCAGTTCCAAGAACATCCAAGTGCCAACCTTGTAAGAAACAGACCCATGACATGCTTTACAACATTCCATATTTCTCTGTGACCACTTCACCAAACTGAATTGGATTTTCTGCAAAATGTAGGAAAGATGTTATATGCTTAGACTCTGAAGCAGCATTCAACAGTTTGATCATATTGAAAGTTATCAATGCCAGGGAATAATTTTCCTGGTATTGCATCGCAATTTGCTACGCATTGTTACACAACTGCTACACAAACTAACTTTTGTGTAGCAGTTTTCTTCCATAGAAGTGTACATGATACCATTTGAAATATTGTTCATCAGCTGAAATCGCTAATCAAATTTGAGTTTGAAAATTATTCCTTGAATGCAGTAATCCAATTGCAGTTTTTTGTTTTTTGTTTGTTTGTTTTTTTTGTTTTGTTTTTTTTTCGGGTGGGGGACATCCGGTATAGTTGGCCACATATGGGCAGTGAGCATATAACCTCTTCGGTACCATCCAAGCTCAAGTGGAATTCTCACACTCACCCTCTGTCCTGGGAAGGCTATTTCTGGGTTCATGGTGATCCCAATCTTGGCGAGGGCCTGGGCAGCCCTGGTCTTGCCTTCCAGGGTTCCCTCGTTGGCCAGAGGGACCAGCGCCTTGGCCCCGCCTTGTTGGACCATGAGCCCTCTGTGTTCCGTGTCCTCTACCAAGGCCAGGTAGACCCTGACAGAACACATACAGCAGAGGAAAATGTCAAATTGAAGTCAAATTTAACTACAATGAAATTAACTCTTTATGTGCCATGGTGTAAACCCCCTGTGTGCCACATTATTCTGAGACACCAACGTAGTCCTGCTTTGGGAAAACATTCTGTTTTTTCAAATCCATGTAACTTTAGCAGATTTGTTGTTACCCTCGACATGTAGTGGGCAAAGTTGTACAGAAAATGTCTAACTTTACTTTGGTGTTAATTGCATTGACAAATCTATGATTATTTTCTTTCAAAAGAACAGTAGCTGCATTGTTGTAGAGGCATGACTTTTGCACACAAAGCATTGACAGAAACTAGGAATTTACTTTCAAATCCCGTAAGGAACACCGGGTGATATTTAATCACTAAATAAAATGCAAGCTACGTGTAACAGAAACTGACCCGCGAGAAATGCTTTCATTGTACTGTGGCATTTGGCGATTTATTGATTGGTTTGGGCAGATTTGTGCATTTGAGCAGAATATGCGAAGTTGGCACGCCGATGACTGAGTCGGGCGTGCGAACGGGGCACATAAAGAGTTAATGAAAGTACAGTCTAACTTGTCTATAGCGACCACCTGCCATATGCGACATCTAAACAGAATCCCCCAAGTGAAATTCCATGTCAACGACCCTGTCTAGAGTGGCCACCTATCTACAATGGCCACTTTTTTTCTTCTCCCTTGGGTGGCCACTATATATAGACAGATTTGAGAGTAATGCTGATGATGATAACAATGATAGTGATGGTGATAAGTGAAGTCATAAATGGCCCTTCCATAGTCTGCAAATCTCAAAATGGCCAACAAAATCATCATATTTCATTCACGAACAGAAAGCCCCTTTCCATGCACATCTATACATACAACATCATCCCCCCCCCCAAAAAAAAAAGAAATTAAAAAAAAAAAATATATATATATATATATATATACATATATATATTATTTCAAAACCTTCATATTGCCTTACAGATTAAGTTAAAAGTTTCAACTCTTGCTACATGTATTTCTAACTTCAAGCAACACATTCAGAAGAAGTTTGAAAAGATTTTAATAGAAACATTTCGGGGAGGGCTCGAAGAGTTTAAAATGTCACAATTCGTTCCAAGACCAAGGGCTTACCTGCTTAGCAGCTCTCGACTGTTTTCACTCTCCGTCTTTGACAGAGACACAAGAGCGGGAACAATGCCAGCTTTAAGAAGCTTCTTCATTCTCGCATCCAAATATTTCTTGTCATCCTGGAAACAGCAAACATTGAAAATATTGCAACAGGTCAAAATGGTTCTATGACATTTGCTCCTGCCACAATGCAGCTCCCATGAAATATCTGCACTCTATTAAAGCAAAACACACATTCCACCCACTAACATAACCCTAACCCTAATCCTTATCCTCACATCAACCTAAACTTGAAACCCTATCACAATTCTAATGCTAACCCTAAGTCCTTGGAGAAAACAAGACCGAGGCAACTGTCACAGGAGCAAATCAAATGTTGTGTCACTTGTCAAAAAAATATTTGAAGTTTATGGAGACTTTGAATAGCTCAATAAATAGCTACTACAATTTGGTTGTTGTTGTTGTTGTTGTTGTTGTTGTTGTTGTTGTTGTTGTTGTTGTTGTTGTTGTTGTTGTTGTTGTTGTTGTTGTTGTTGTTGTTGTTGTTGTTGTTGTTGTTGTTGTTGTTGTTGTTGTTGTTGTTGTTGATGTTGTTGTTTTTCCTAAACATTGATTCATCCCAGGGTAATAATGTTAGTGACTCCTGGAAACAGTGCAATTTTGGAATCAGTTGCATGTATTCCACTGTTCTGTGCAAGCCACTTTTAGTTTCACTCTTTCTAGTCATGACATTTACTAAAAATTCCATTTCCTACAGGCTCTTTACTGACTTTATTCAACAACTTGTCATAAATTTCCATTTTTACATTATGATGATGCCAAGAAACAATTCAAAAGTGTCTACATTCTTAAAAACTAATTTAATGCAAATGATTAAAATGCTCAAATATTATTACCTTACTTGGCAAAGTATCAAATGTGCTATTGGGGTAGATGCATTGCAGTGACAGTATAAAACAATATCAACGAAAAAGGATTTTATAACCCCCGCTAAGGTCAAATGCCTTTCTTGATACGAGGTTGACACATTTGTCATCAAAGTCTCCCAAACCCATGAAATAAGCACTGTTTACCCAGCTGATAATTACTGAAAAAAACCCAACACATTTTCGCATGCATAAATTTTATCGCAAATCTTGCAAGGAAACAAAGATTTGCAAAAGAAAATGCATGTGAAAGTGTTTGTCCAGACAATGCATTGAATGCCAGTGGCGATTCATGAAAGCTTCATGCTGCAAAGAAGGCCATCGGCTCCAATTCGCTAAAGTTCCATGCAGCAAAATGTTTCCTCTTTTACATTATCACTGCTTTCTGTGGCAAGCGCCATAAAGCTATGTGCTGTGGCATAGTGGATAAGACTCCCACCTCCCAATCGGAGGACCCGAGTTCGAATCCCACCCAGAGCTTACGTCCTTGGACAAGATGCTTTTACCCACTTTGTCCCCCTCGACCCAAGTGTATAAATGTGTACCTGTCAATGCTACGGTAATAATAATAGCAGGGCCCTCTGGTAGATCAGTGGCAACACTGAAGAGGCTACCCTGGGTAAATAAGACCTTATTATCATTATCATTATTATCATTATTATCATTATTATTATCATTATCATTATTATTAGAGAAAGATAGACGTTACCTTTGGATGGTCCTCAGGTATGTGCTGCTTGGCATAGCGTGCCAATTCTACGAGCTGGGGGTCCGGCTTCTCCTTGTCGTAGCTGTTCGTCAGGTTGACAAAGGTGGAGACCACACCATACAACACCGTCTTGTCCGCTGTCTGATACATACATGGGCAGGTTTGGGTTCAAAGGTCACATCAGAGAACTGCAGCAGCATGCATTTGTATGTCACCAACATTATCATGAAATAAATCACTCAACCATACAATTGTAATTGAAGAATGATATAATTTTTACGTCAAATCTCCACTCCAGTAAGTTTACTGCACAGGTCACATCGTCAGCTTAAATAAATTATTGAAGTTGTTGTTCATCATCATCTATTACGTTGTCTCTCATTGTCATTGTCATGGTACACCTACATCTTTATGTGCACATAAATATAAGCACATCTCTATATTGACAACCAATTAGCAAAGTACAGCGTAGTGGCACTCAATTGCATACTATTCTACTTGTCATTATATTTCAACACTAACAAAGAACGACTTAGCAGATGGCAGGAGCATTCATCTGCACACAGTTAAAATATAATAAACATTATATCTCAAAACCACATGAACAGTTTTAAAGGACAGTGCATAAAATACATAGCCCTGAATGTCATGGAATCAAAATGTATTGGATGTGAATACGCAGCATGAAATCATTTTGCATCACAGCCACATCGCACATTGTCTTAACTGTCACAACACTTTAAGAATACCTTGCTGTGTTCAGTAAATTCAATAGCACATTTAATACAACCAGCATTTTAATCGCAATCAACTAATAATTTAGTAGGTACAAATACAACTATTAACACTGGTGGCAGAGTATATACGAAGTGAAAATTCACTTCATTATTCTAGTTACAAGACATTTTAGGGAAATGAAAATGACAAGGCTCACCTTTGCAAGTTCAACAAGTGCTACCAGGGCTTCCGAGTCATTTACAATGGCTTCCTTGACATCAGCGTCGAGGGAGAGGTACGCTAGGCCCTCTGCTGCCCACTTCTTCAGGTCATGATCCTTTTGGGCATTGACCAAAAAACTACAAAGCAGAGAGAGAGAGATAGAAAGGTAAAGAGAGGATAGCATGAAAGCAGAATCAACCCCAGTACAAAAAAATATTACAATAGGATGTTCGCATTGATAACTTCCAATATCATTAGGCAGTCTAAATGCTACTTCAGGGTCTTAAAACATAACATCTTAGCTATATTTTGCAAAAGTCCCCATTCATAAAGTGGTCACAGAGAAATGTGGAACATTGTAAAGCATGTCATGAGTCTGATTCTTCCAAGTTTAGCACTTGGATGCTCTTGGAACTGCATAATGTGTGAACACAATGGATAGAACTTGGAGGGAAGGGATCCCTGACATGCTCTACAAATCTCCTCATTTCTCTTTGACCACTGAAGCAAATCAGACGGGGTTTTCTGTAAGATGTGGGCAATATGTTATAGTTTCATACCCTGAAATTGTATTTGAATTGTTTCAATATACTTAAAATTATCCTTGCAGCAGGGTCACGTTGTAATTTTGGGGGGACATACGGTATACATGTGGATTGTGTGAATGCAGCAATATTAGTAGAACACAACATATCGGTGAAAGCTTGAGGAAATTTGGATGCTCTGTTCAAAAGCTATTAATCTTAAAAGTGCTGGTGCCGCCATCGCTGGATGAGATGACTACACCAGTTTGTGACATCACTGCAGAACAAAGGAATAAAGAAAATGTAAAAGAGAATTCATATTTTCAATATTTTCACTTTTCTATAATACAGAAAAAGTAATTGACTCTTATACCTGTTTCAGAAATAAAGTTCTATTCTAACGGGGGGGGGGGGGTCAAATTGACCCCCACCCCCTCGACATTTCCCGCCACGATTCCGCAACGCGCAAAGATTTTGCCGCAGCGTTTCATGACTCTTTTCATTGAAGTCTCCCGCATATTTTGAGACCAAATTTGCGATGTCCGGGTACACCATTCTGAAGTTACGCAATGTTCTGCATATGCATGTCAACCCCAAAACAGCTCAAATTCATGATTTTGTGTGCAAATCCAATGCAAATTGTGTTTTTTGTTTAATTGATATAAATTACATTATTTCAACTTTTAACCATTGAAATTAATCAATTCTAATGTAGATCAGCTTGGAAAAGTGCCTGCAACAAATTTTGGCAAAAAAAACAATAGAAAACAAAAGGTCGAAAAAACAAGAAATACATAAGAAATTAACAAAACAATACAAAACAAAAGAAACTGATTTTGATTGCGCTATTCTTTTATGAGAAAATTGTTTGATATGTCTTGAGGAACTCTGACACAAAAATTTAGCAATCCTTCAATCTTTTTAATGGAGTTATAGGTGAAAATATGATTTTCATGCGTAAATTTGCATAATTAATTTATTAAAAAATATAGAATCAAATCTTTTCTATTGTATGACCACATAATCTTGTCGTTGACATCCGGTTCTATATACAGGCAAAATTTTGCGGCGATCGCGCAATCGGCGGCCGAGATCTGAAGGAGGGGTCAAATTGACCCCCCCCCCCCCCCCCAGTAAAAACTTGGTCTCAAATAGCCCAGTTAGAATAGGGTTAAAAGAAATGTGTCCTTTTCATAAAAATAAATTTTGAGGAATGCTTTCTATATGTCCTTTATATCATTGTCACAGTGATGTGACAGACTCTTGTAGTCTTCTTTAATATCTAGTGATGGTGGCATCAAGACTTCACAAATTCATGAATTTTGTACGATTTTCCTCCAACTTTGCCGATGTATTCTACTATAAATATTCCTGCATTAATTCACTCCACGTTAATTTCAGAAATCTTCTCTTTAATATTATAACTGGAATACTTCCCAGGGAGTTTGAGTAAAAGCCTACCATAATGGAAGACCAGCTCACAATACAAACCAAAGATAAACAATTCAACTCACCCTCTCACCTCCTTGGCGAGATTCAGTGTCGATCCGTCCGCAAACGACTTCAGGCTGTAATCCGTTCCGCCGGCGGACCCCAGCTTGCAGAGACCGACCAGCGCCCTCACCTTGATGTGTTCGTTGCCAGACTTGTAGAGTTCCTTTAGGATGGTCACGCTGTTCTGTAAGATTCCGGTGCAGTGCTCTTTTTTGCCCGCAGCATGGACGATAGCTTCCAGGGCTATTTTCTAGGGTGGAAAAGAAAAACAAACAAATCCTTGGCGGTCGTCCAAACCATCATATCCTCCGATTCTCCATTTTACATTCCATTTTACATTCCGTTTTACATAATGTGAAATTTTCAGTTTCTAACTTGATGTAATTATCTCTT
This sequence comes from Diadema antillarum, assembly GCF_040938485.1. Lineage (NCBI taxonomy): Eukaryota > Metazoa > Echinodermata > Echinoidea > Diadematoida > Diadematidae > Diadema > Diadema antillarum. The sequence goes on along the minus strand of NW_027271844.1, from coordinate 176,666 downwards.
TTATAGAGTCATATCATTTCAGTTTGTTCATTTCCCCATAGGTGCATAGTGTCCCCTCCTATATACGACAGTTCGGATGACCGCAAACACAGTCCAAACAGTCAACGAACCGTCGTATATCAGGCGCATTGACTTTGCATGTAATCTTTTCATATACAATGGTTCGTTGACCGCAAGTACAGTGCGCATGGTCAACAAAACTGTCGTATACGTGGTAATCGACAACGGTCTTTGCAAACCGAAAAAACGGACATGTAGATCTCTTGCAATTTCTCGAATAATTCCTAACATTATAATTTGACAAATACATCACACGTTCGACTAAGAATCATATTATTACGTATTACAAAAATAATTGCAAACGCCAAACATAAAAGTGAAGCAATCATGATCAAAAAAATGCGTAAACTTTAAACGCAATTATCTCCAAATGTTATTCTTACGTGAAAATTGCATCTACGACGGTTCGGATGACCGCCGACGAAATGATACAAAATGAAAATGAAAAGTCCAAATTTGCAACAACAAAAAAAAAATAAGACTCGCTAAATATTTGGCATCTACAGTCATTCTAGTATGTTACTCTTTGAGAAGGAGGAGAGGTTATGTCACCGTCATCGCACTTCCAAATCTCACCTGATGGAGGACGTCGTGGCTGGCCGCCATGGCAATCATGACCTGAAGCACACCCTCACGGCTCAGGAGCTTGTTGCCGACCTCCGTCGGACCCTGGATGAGTGACGAGATGGCGGTCAGGACCTCCATGTTGGACTCCATGGTATTCACGTTGAATTTTTCACTGGGGATATCAAACAAAATTAACAGGAATAATGTTGGATTTTTTTAGCAGTATTTACATTGAATGAATACTGCAGATATTAAAAAAAAAAAAAATCATCAGGAATCGCATTAAACTTAAAGGTATTAACATTGAATTTTTCACTGGAATATCAAAATAAAAAAATCATCAGGAATCATACTGGACTTAGTGGCATTCAAATTGAATTATTCATTGGGGATATCAAACAAAATCATCAGGAATCCTGTTGGACTCAACAGTGTTCATTTTCAACTTTAACTGGAAAATTATAAAGATGCAAAGCTGTGCTCTTGTCATGTAAAACTTCAAAAAGTCATTTACTGAAGGAATGATACGTCAAAAACTGTAATGGAAACAATGTAATGTAAACTATCTGTGTGTCAGATGGAATGAATATATGACAGAATTCTTTTCTATTGCATTAACTTTTGTGTAGGCAAAGATTAAGACAAACAAATCAGACCATAGCAGGAGCAAAATCTCAATGGCAAATACTTGAAAGGAATTGTGGTTCACTATTTCATAATGCAAAGCAACATTGGTATTATGCAAGTCAGAGCCATAAATATTGATCTAAGTTGGAATAATCTTAAGTCCCAACATGGACTTACAGTAAGGCTATAAGGTTCCATGACATTTGCTCGTGGAACAATTGCTCTCGATCATGAGACATCTACACACTAAGCCAAACATAAAACCTACCCACAGACATAGCCCTAAACCTAACCCTAATCCTCACATGAAACAAAATCCAAAACCCTATCAAACCCTAACCCTCACCTGAAGTCCTTGGAGAAAATCAGATTGGAGCAATTGTCACAGGAGTAAATGTTGTGTAACGATACACAAACCTAGTTTGACACCTGAAATAAGTATCATTTAGATTTTTTTTAAATGACGGAAGCTACACTTTACAATTACTCTCTCTCTCTCTCTGTATCACCTCTCTACTCACCTGACAAATTTGTCTGCTAAATCCTGGAAGTACGCCCTCTGTTTGTCCCCCCGCATCTCACAATAGAGCTTGTCGAGGGCGACAGACGCATGCATCTGCGTGTTTGGAGTCACTGGAAGACGCTTGAGTGCAGGAACCTGACCAGCCACTGTCAACAGCTTGTGCAGACCTAGTTTAGCGGACGATCAAAATCATATGTACTGTACACTAAGACGTGAAGATCTTCGTTTGATTATATTCAAATTTGGATTTTCATAATAAATACAAGTAGAATAATATCAAAGTACATCTCACTTTTAATCTAAGATTTGGGATATCAACTGAGCACAAAAAGAAAGACTAATGGTTTCAAACAAGAATCGCTCATTTGAATATCTATCCAGCAAAATTTTACTGAAACATGGGGCACTTGCAGAAGAAAGAGCCATGTGAGGGTAATTTCTGTTGGGTTTTATTTTAGGACGTGTTGAATTTTTACCTCCATTTGTGAGAAAAGCCATTGCTCTCCCTGCTCCCTCCTTCTTGGGAATGAACTTGATGATCATGTCGATGACGGCATCGCGGCCATAGCCTGACACCGACGAACTCGTCAGGAGACCCAGGAAGAACATGAGGAGACCTTTGAACTCTTGCGAAGAATCTGTCATGTTGAATACAGAGGAGAGACATTTTAATTACCCTCGAAAAAGGTTGACATATATTTTCTGGGCTTCGGCCATAAAGGCAGACTTTCCAACCTTTCTGACTAAAAAATAGCGATGATTTGGCTCCGAAGCAGGAAACAGCATTTCAGATAGAAGTGTGTAGTAAAATTATCAGGGAGAATAACAAATTCTAATTGAAAGAAGAGCTGGGAATGGTCGAAATTTATTCTGGTTCTTTCCTCCAAATTTAGAATGGTTGGGTTGTCTGTAGAGGTCTTTTTTCAGGGACACAAAAGTAATATTGCATTCTCTGAATTGAAAACTTGGAGTTTTCAGCACCTGTGGATTTGATGACAGCAAATCTTAAATTCATCACAGATGAGTACTTTCCCATAGTCACTTAAGACTAATTCATAATGAAAACTTAGCATATCAATAAAAGGTAAACTGATCATTTTTTTTTCTTTGGGAAAAAAAGGATAATTAATCATTGAAAATATGACAGTATGCATTACATACTTATATTTTCATTTATGACTATTTGTGAGGACAAGTAAATGCAAGAGTCTGCAGGGATTATTGTTCATTTTACATCATGAAAATTTCATACTGAAAGTGGAACACGATGACAAATGAATTTTTTTTTTTAGACTAGACAGAGCCGGCAAAAATTTAGAACAGAGATTTGATACATGAGAAAGGCGAGAAATCAGCATGTTTGATATAGGGTCAATAGCACTAAAACAAAACCCATATTACCATGAAACGAACAGCATTATAACATTTGCACAGATGAAAAAAATGTACCACTTAGTTAAGTTAATGCAGATACATTCACTTTTTTTCCTCTCATACTTTCCTCCAAGCCCTGTGTTGTTGATATAATTTCATAACTGTTTCTTTCAGTTGCAGAATTACCAAAACCTCTTCGCTGATAAATTCATTACTGAATCTTAAATTGGCTACGTTTTTAAGAGATTTTTCATTTTAGTTTCTCTCTCAAAATGCCAATAAAAATTTAAAAATCCTGTAAACTTTGTACATTCTACTTTTCTTAATATCAACTTTTCTATCTTTGTGTTCAGTCAATTTTTACTCTGGTTTTCTCCGATAAAACATATGCCATAAGATTTAGGGGTGCCAATTTAAAGCTTATTTCTGGGGCGAAATTCCCCCAGTACTCCATGGGCTAAAGGGTAGCATGCCAAGGACCAGGACCGAGACAAACAGTACCTGGTACTAGAGCAGCATCACTGTTCCTGGCCTGGTTCTTGTCTGGAACCAGCATGGCCTGGATGGCGGTCAGCAGGATTCCGGCCGCAGCGCAAGTGATTGCTTCGGAGTTCACCGCGAAGTACTCGGCCAGGGTCGGGAGGGTGAGTTCCCTAATAACTGCCATGGCCTAATGGAAGAGAGAAGACAAGGAAAACTGTCAGGTGTACCAGTAGCTAAGTTGTGTAGGTGCTAGTAGTGTGTGTGCATATGTGTGTTGTCTGTTTGCCTGCTTAAATTCTTATTCCATCAACTTAACTCAGCTTTATTGAGCTAACAAATCACTAAAATGACAAGAAAAAAGCAATAAGAAACCAACAAATTTCATCAATTTTGACTTAAAATCCAGCCCTGTCACTATAATCATTCTTATTTAACACTTTACACGCATGTATGTACTTAAAAGTGCATACAATGTGTAAAAAAGAGGGCTAAGCGTTTCGAGAGATATACACTTTATACAAATTAGACCTATGTGGCAACATACCTCAAAAATCGGTTTATCAGGCAATTGTCCAATATTTCATTAAATAATCTCATATAGCATACACCTATGTCTTCAGTCACAACTTTAATCACTCACAGAATTGCTGATTGAGTTGCAACTTGATAAATATAACACTTACGACCTACAATTATTGTATATGGCATAATATGGATTAATTTGCAAAACCTCAAAACGGTGTCAATCCATGCAGTACCACATTTATGACCTTTGACCTCACCCGCGCTTTGTGGCCATTGCACAGACAGGACATGACCCTCAGTCCGGCCAGTTTCAGCTCCGTGTCGTCGGACTTGATGAGCAGCTTCATGCGATCCACTCCCCTCTCGGCAAAGATCCTCTCGGCTCCGGCCGGTTCCCTGGCGAGGACGATCAGATTATTGGCAGCCTGAAAAAAAAAAAAAAAAGGCACAATTACCAAAACAAGCTATGAATGCTTTTGTTTGTTTTGTTTGTTTGTTCATATCCATCTGAGAAGATGGCTGGATAGCTCATATTCAGCTATACTAGCTGGTCTTCCATGGGTCCAGTTGGATGTGAGTTCACTGGTTCAAACACCCTGCTCTTTATAGTCGGGTTCCTTATGTAATTTCGCCAGATTTTTTTGGAGAGTATCAAAATTATACATTTTTGGAAAGGTTTTTGCATAAACAATCAGGAAAACAATGTTTCCATTTGCGCCGAAATCTATTTGGCAGCCATCTTGGATTTTTCCAAAATGGCCACCGCAAAACACGTTTTCTTCAATAAATCGGCTTCTAAATAACCCAGAAATTTGATTTTGACAGCAAAACTACCATTTTCAGGGCCAAGAAATCCAATGGTAGCAAAATGGATAAGCTAAATTTAACAATAACCTCACATAACTGACATTTTCAATTTTATCAATTGTTTTACAAGTGACCAGGCATAAACATTGCAATAGGTTAGTGTCCACGGCTGTGGGACCAATATGCTCATCATAAGAGAAATGGATTTAATGTCTTAGGTATCTAAGAAGAATTCCAATGGCAGAGGAAACTGCATTGAAAAAAAAAAATCAGATTCAACTCTGAACTTGCCTGACTGACATTTCCTATTTAATTGTCTGTATTAAGTAATCAAATATAAATGTTCCACTACTCCAAATAGGTCGAGGCGTTTTAGGCTGTACTAAAACTGCTCCCCCCCCCCCCCAATTCTTGGCCATCAGTAGCATCATCGCGAAGTAATTTGGCATGCATGACACCAGTAATCTACACGAATGTGTCATTAGATTTTTTGAAACAATACATTTTCAGTCTTTGATTATTAATTAATTATGCAAATTAATCCCACAAATAATATTTAGTCTAATTAGATAATTGAGAGTCCACGTTTTGGTTCGTATATTTGTTGTAGCATATTCAACAATTGTACATCATAACAAATTTCTGTAAGTCATTTCATTTCAAATGTATTTTATTATTTTTTTATTTTCTTATATAATTTATATTTTGTTTTTGCATTTTGTTTTTCTTTTTATTGCAAATTGACACTGACCATTTTTCTAAAGTAATCAGCATAAAATTAATAATCAAGATGATTAATTGTATCGGGTTTGTGTCTAATCAAAGAACAAGCATGATCCTCCTGACAGAATTGGTTTAATCTCTGCGGCAGCCAGCTTTCTTTCCATCTCATCTCAATCATTGTCATCGTCAGTTTAATTTTTGGTCTGAATGCCCTCATTATTTTGACACTCGCTGTACAGAAACAGAATGGTTTAAAAATCTTTGCTGTAGATTCAACCATAAACTGACATGTTCTATTTCATTAACTGTTCTACAAGTAATCAGACTTAAATGTCCACTTTTGTAGTTAGTGTCCATTACAAACCAATATACCCCTAATGACAAATATAGGTTTATTCTTTGAAGCAACAACTTTCTCCTCATTAATCATAATCTCCATTATCGCCACCCTTCAGTCCATACATTAATTGTGCTTGCTTGTTCTCGTCATTGTGACACTCAGTGCCGCACCAGCAAAGACATCGAGGGGAAACAAATAATAAGCTATAATCAATCATAAACTCTCACCTGAATTACTGTTTTCCGATTCATTGATTATTGTACAAATCCTGCGTAAATGTTCCACCGAGGAGAAAACATGCTCTTCATGATAGAAATTATTTTAATCTTAGAGAAAACCATTTTTTTCATATCAAAAAGAAATCCAATGGTAAAAGCTGATAGCCATACTGCAGAGGATCAGGCTGATAGCCATACTGCAGAGGATCAAACTGAGAATCCTGCAGAGCAATGCTGGTTGGTCCTTTCACTCTGGATTGGATATGGACTCTTAGGATAATGATGTCTCACAGCTCCAAGGGTGGGAGGTTGCTTGTCAATTTCTCCCCTATGCTTGCAGAAGAGATGCCATCACAGTTCCGAGATAGTCCCGATGTAGATGCATTTGGGTTAGTAAGCTGCACAGACAAAGCTTGTTAGAGTAGCCAGCAATCCAATTTCAGTCCCGTCGTCCCCTGTGAAAAGCATCTACAGAGAATTGATTACATCTCTTCTGCCTTCATATAAACTTGCAGCCAGGTTGCTATCCTTATCATATGCCAGTGTTGTCAGCACCAGTGAACGCATAGAAGATTGGCCCTATGGCTCTCCAAAGTTCTATATCCATAGCTCAGAGGACATGAATATGGACGTGTTCAACAGAATGAGCTCCAAGTTTGCTATTAATAAACACCAGTGACTATTATTGCTTTGACTTTCAGGACACAAACAGTGTGCAAGAATCTTCAGTTAATTGATTGAGGCACACTTAATCAAAAGAAGATGGGAAGAAGAAGAAGAAGGAGGAGGAGGAGGATATTCTGTGTCTGTAGAGAAGAAAACCTCTGCATTTGATGAGTTTCGCTGTAATGCTAGGACAGCATGGAAGATCAACAGTGTGTCTACCTTTTCATAATTCTTATCCTAGAAAATAAGTCTTTAGTTGCTCCTGGTATGCACTGAAGAAGAGATGATGACATGTTGATGTGTTGTACTGTAGTACCCCAGAGTCTTGAAGCAAGATGGTTGGTCAGGTCATTATTTGACTTGCTTTGTGAAAGGAATCTGCTGGTTGGAATATTTTGTGTCATCTCTGACCTGGTACTGGGTTGATCAGCATATCTGGTTGTAGAGACAAAGCATAGGATTGCTTCGACTTTATGGAGGTAATTCATCATTGCCTTGAATATTGCATTTTAATATTTGTTTTTGTTCCTCACATTCTTCGAAAGCCGTGATTTATCACTTTGCTCAAAGCCTCAAGTATAGAGTGGTGTTTGCTTCTTTTGCTTCGTTTCAGCTTCAACTTGGTCTGTTGCCTTCAGACAGACCTCTTTCAGTTGTAGGATTTCCTTGAACTTTTCCAGCGCCATTTCATAGACGAGCACCCTATAAAGTGTGCATTTCGGGATGTGCCTTATTGTTGCAGACCTAGAAATATGAACTTCTATAATACAGAAGATGATGCTGAGATATATCGTAACCCAGCATCATCAATGCCAAGAGGCACCAATAGCGCATTCAGTAGCAAAGACAACATGAAGTTCTCCCAGTCATGGGACAACTGGGCATTTCAGGTTATGTCTGGCATCCAGCATTTGAACCACGCTGTCATAAAGAACAATATCAAAATATGACTGTAGGGTGCTGTTCAAGAGTCAGATTTCTCAGTTGACTTGCTTGAATGATCACAGTCTGCAGGGTTGAACACTCATTTGCCACCTCTAGGAGTATTGGTATGGCTCCTGCCTGTGTCAGTGGCTTGCTTTCAGACATGTTTGAATCGCTCAGCCTGGTACAATGTATATTGATTGATGTTTCCTCTACTTCCATGAAGTTGCAACAATCAATCTGTAGTTCTTTCAGCTGGTAGCATTCTGAGAAGCCTTTACATCAGGTAACATGTTGGTCTCCTCTCTTTGCAAGTTGTGGTCTTGACTTGACAAAATGTAGTATATCTACATGGTGTGGAGTGGTAGATAGACTCTAGGCTATGCCAATCGATGAGGATGGTGCAACCTGTTCTCCAGTAAACTCTGCCTTCAGCATGTTCAGGTTGTTATGCCATTAATCGTGCCATAGGTGGTTCCTTTCTCATCAGCAGTGTCCTCTGACAAGTCTGTGTAATCTATGTTGTGAAGAACGCAAGGCACCCTTGAAGAATGGTGTTACATACAGACCATGGAACATTCTGGTGATTTGTACAAAACCATTGGCAAAGCGCTGTTCCAATTAACAGAATACAGCGATAAGACACAAGATCTACGCAGGTGTATGTAAACCATATGTTCTGAGGAGATCCATCAGCATTGATGTTATTATCCCTCTTGTCACACCACACCCCTTTGGTCTGTCCCAAACACGAAAGAAAACTTTTACGCAGTGATTCCTACATAACACTTTAGCGACTTATATCACAAGTTGCCCCAACATCACCATAAATTCAGCTCAGTGCTACCTGCCTACAACATCTCATGGCATTCAAATCAAAGACAAACTTAACCTTAACTAGGCCGCGACGTTTCATTACTTTTTTTTTTCAAGTCTCCCGCATCTTTTGACACCAAATTTGCGATGCCCGGGCACGTGGTTCCGAAGTTGCGAATAAATATGTATGTGCATGTCAGACCGAAAATTGCTCAAAAACGTGAATTTGTGTACAATTTCAATGCAAAATGTGCTTTCAGGCAAATTTCATAAAAGCATGATTATTTTGGGGTTTCATTGATTAAAATCAATTAATTATATGTTTTCTTGTTCGGAACAATGTCGCGGACAAGTTTCATCGAAAAAACAACGAAAAACATAAAGTTGAAAAAACAATGAAATACGTAAGAAATTAAAAAAAACAATAAAATATTTAAGAAATTTCTCCTGATGGCACATTTTTTTGTTTTATATTTGCTCAAGACAATAAAAAGCATATTTACACAAAAATGTGCCCATTTTGAGCTTTATTTAGTAATTTATACCAAATTATCTGATTTCATGCACTGATATTACGTAATCTGTTCAAAATTAGTAAGTTTTTGCAAAAACTGCTATAGGAAATGTTTCAACACACATGAAACTAGGATCATTGGAATCTCTGACCCTGAAAATGGTAGTTTAGCTGTCAAAATAAAAGCCCTATGTCAATTAGAAGTCGAGATATATTAACAAAAATATTGTTTATGGCGGCCATTTTGTAAAATCCAAGATGGCGGCCATAAAAAGTTCGGTGCAAATGGAAACATTGTTTTTCTGATTGCTTATACTATAACGATTCCAAAAATGTATAGTTTTCATACTCTCCACAAAAATCCGACGAAAGTTAAAATTGTAACATAAGGAACCCGACTATTACAATGAATGAATGAAGCTGGATCTTTTAAGTGCATGAGTTGTGACTCTCTCACACATGGGACCTCCATCTTATGTCTTATCCGAGGGACAGAGTGTCTGGCCTCTTACTAGAGGGGACACAACATTGCTCAGTGAGACTTGTGTATCAAACCCAAGCCACTTGGGTGGAAGGCAGACGCGCTACCGACTGAGATAACTCATCGCCCTGTGTACAAGGAAAACAAAAGAGGGCATGCATGAACAAGATGCAGGGCTGCTGCCAACCATCACATGGAATAACAGCAGTAGTGTGGCTGCCCTGCCCTGGCTAGCATTTCATAGCAACAATTCACGTGTACAAACATTTTCACACATCTCTAATCAAAATACACGAAAAAGTTGTAACATTCAAACAACTCAACATTCAGCAGCACAAAGTTATTGCCACAGTGGGGTTTACACAATGAACCTTCATTAATGACCAACATTTTGAGCATCTAGATTGCAAAACTGCAAATTTCGTGATCATAAGAAATAATATCTCTGTCTCACTTACCAATCTCTATATGAATCAATATGACTTTTCCATACAATATTCCTGGAATAAACATTTCCATGAGATCCAAGTTTGCATTTCCTTACATTCATTGAAAAAAAAATATCAATCTTAATTACTTAAATTCAAAGTGAGCCTTTAACAACATCAAGCTAGAATCAGAGGGTAAGCACTATTTGGGCACCCGTCCCGCTTCATCATGAATATTCATCATCTACATGTATCCGTAATACCGTGGAAATACATGATTTTTACATTTCCCGGCAAAACGTTTTAACATCCCGCGTTGATGTAATTTTTCGAGATTTTTATATTTCCCGGCAATACGTTTTTACATTCTATGGCACGTATCCAGCGTTCTGCCATTTACTAGTACAGTATCTTACTGCCTGATGAATATTCATGATGAAGCGGGACGGGTGCCCAAATAGTGCTTACCGAATCAGAGCATACTTGTCTTCACTTTTCTGGATCTGTAGATGGGTCATTGAGGGCAGCAAACATACAATATTCCTGGAATAAACATTTCCATGAGATCCGAGTGTGCATTTCCTACATTCACTGAAAAAAAATTATATCTATCTTGATTACTCAAATTCAAGGTGATTAACAACATCAGGCTACCAATGGAGCATACCTGTCTTCGCTTTTCCGCATCTGTAGACGGGTCATTGAGGGCAGCAAACATCTGTTCCACTTTGCTGTTTGTTGACGACATGCTCTTCATCTGGAGAGAAACAAATTTACAGTCATTAAACCAACATGGGTTCACTGTTGTATCTGTGTGCAGGGTCATGGACCGACAAGCTTGGAAAAATAAATAAAAAATAAATGACTGAATGAATGTCAATTATGTATTATTAGCTTATAGAATGGCTGTATATTTATCTTTAGAAATTCAAATCATGTGTGTAGAAAAAATTGAAAGATATATAAATGATACATGGCATTTGTCAATATAGAGAACTATGAGGAAAAAAAAAACAATAGTCGGTAAATCACTTTTCACAAAAATAAACACTTGTGTACTTGTGGTCTACATGAATTACGTCCTAGCACTTGCATAGTACTTGGATAACGGAATACAATTACACTAATGGAAAAAGTACTCCAAAATAAAATTTTTCATCCATCTATACCGAAAAGCAAGATATTTTCGTGGCATGACATTTTTGCAAAGTGTCACGGGCATTCAATGCATGTAGTATAGACAAGAACTTTTGCATGCATTTTAATTTCGCGAATAACTTTTGCGTGCATTTTAATTTCGCGAATCTTGGCTCTCTCGAAATTGCGCAATTAAAGTGCAAGCAAACATTTCAGGTTTTACAGTAGGCCTACATTGTACATAACTGTTTGGTGTTGGCAGAAAATGGGATGAAAGGTTTAACACACCTCTTTTTTGTCATGAAAAATAGCAAAAGAATATTCCTATTAGACAGACAAAGTTGACAAAGATAGTTTTGTTTTATTCTGAATTGCACATTTCTTTATGTGAATGGCACAAATCTAATTCAAATCAATTCACTTTAAATTTAGTTATGTTCAACTTCCCCACTCCTCAATGTTGTTTATTTCTATTGTGTCTCTACAGTTCCAAAGTGTGATGTCATAATCATTCGTCCATCGCCATGGAAACTGGTTTGCACCAACCTCATCTGGTCCAAGTGTTTATGCAGGTAACTGGTTCCAACCCAAGCTATCCTGGGTACATGACAAAATGACTGTGACATCATCATTTTGGTACTCCACTAAAGCCAAATGCTCTCTGCTCACCTTTTCTTTGAGAAAGGCATTCATCCTTCCCAGCATGCCCTGCACTGCCTTGTTGTTAGGATCAAGGTGGTTGAGTTTCATCGCGTCTTTGAAGGCCTCCTCCACTCTGCCCATTGCCTCGAGTGCCTGGCACTTCCTGAACAAGGCCTTGAAGTCCGACGGAGTCAGGTCCAGTGCTATGAGAGAGATAAATAAATTACTCTATTTTAGGCCAAATTCACAAGTTTTTTATTTTCGCAAATTTCACAGGTCAGGTGCTATTTACAAATTTCAAAACACAGGGGAAAAAAATTACAGTGTAGTTCTGATCGTGACTTGAATGTGATGTGCAAACATCATTTCTCCATTCTGTACTGTACTCCACAATCGCAAATCTAACCACTAGTGATATTGTCCGGAAGTCATTATTCACAAAGAATTATACTTGCTATATATGGCTAATATACATTGTAGTATATGGCATTATATTTTGGATCAAAAATTTGTCTTCCATTGATTGGTTAAAAGAGCTTCATGTGATTATAGGTATTTTGAACTATTTTAGAGTGTTGGTGTGTTTGACACTCCATGAAGTACTATTTGCAAAATGACGTCACTTTTATGACGACATTTTGCAAATAGTATACTATTTGCAAAATGATGTCACAATCACCCTTCTTTAAAATCAAGTGTATACCCGTCCGCGTGCGGTCCCCGAATTCTAGTGTTCAAGTTTGCAGCGGCCATACGAGCGCTTGGATACATGCGACGGGCAACTCTGGCGGTGCCACGGCTACTACGTTTTTCAATTTCCGATCTCTCGCACTGTTGCGTATTGTAGGCGCTGCGCTGCCATTGCAGTGCGGCTAAGCCTATATAATGATTTTCACTTTTTATTCAAATTTTTGATCCAAAATATAAAACAAATATACTTTCAAGGCCAAGTATATTTGTATACCATTTCTTTTACCTCCAACATACAAAACCCCTACGTAGGCACTAATGAAGGGTGCAGTATTCACATTTAGATCCCTTATACATTATGGAGGTGTAATATTTCACAAATTGGGACTTGTAAACACAATTATTACAGAATTGGTTGGATTCATGATCTAGAACCACTGTACAGAGAGTATAATGAATAAGTGTAGATTCCCTTTTAGAAGAGATGGTAAAACCATTACAAAATATATGCCACATACTGTAATAGTAAACAGACACATCAAATGGATAAAAGGCTAATATCAGAAAGAAATATATTTCAATGACAGTGATGTCAGGTAATCAATAGAACACTGACATTGTAACATCCCTGGGGCGACAAAGCCTTCAATCTCAAAATTATGAATTTTCAAAGGAGCAAAAAAAGGCCTTTTTTTCTGCAAAATATCAACACTGTTGATATCAATTAAAGCAGAAACGTTGTTTTTGTTTAAATTACATGTTCTGTTTTAAAACTCACATCAGTATTTTTCATATTCAAAATTTAGTAAGGAGGATTTTCGATACATGCAAATAGAGATGCTGACGAGGTGTTGTCATGAAAGGGATAACAGGTACCGGTACGAAGGAATACAATAGCGAGAGAGTGATATTACAAAATACAGCATGCTCATGTCAATGAGTAATAAAGTCTAGTGAAAAATCCCATCAACCCTTATAAATGGTGCTTTTTTTGCCAAGTTACATGTAGGTACATATGTCTGGAAGCAAATTTTTAATGAATAAAGATTACCTAATCCCCCTAATCCCTATTATGTCACCATGGTCAGGGGCGGATCCAGGAATTCCGTAAAGAGGGAGCGCGTTTACAAAATTAAAGGGGGGGCGCACGCACCCCTCCCCCCATTTTTTTCTTTTTATTTCTTTTGTTTCAACAAAAAATAAAGGGGGGGGGGGGTGCGCCGGTTGCGGTCCTCCCTGGATCCGCCCCTGATGGTCTTCCTGTCGGACTGAGGTACATTGCTACACCTGAGCGGGCTCGCTCGTCTACACCTAGATCAAGTATGGCAGGATTACTACATGCTGATGATGAGGGGGGGAAAATGGCACATTAAGCTGGGTGCCTGAGCACATGAAGAGCTACTGTAAAACACAATATTTTCACGGCATGAAATTTTTACGAATTGGAGCCGATGGCCTTTTTTGTGGCATGAAATTTTCGCGAGTTGCTTCAAACATTCAATGCATACAGTGTAGACTGTAACTATCCCGTGATATATCAATGTACAATGCCAACAAGCATTTAAAGGAGACCTCCGGATGATTTTCAGATTTGCATTTGAACAACGATAAATTACCTATACTGAGTAAAGAGTTTCAGAATTTATAGTGATTGGGAAGAGTAATAAGAATGTTTTCAAAATTCATAACAAATTGCAATGAACAAGGATGATGACATGGCAGCCTTGCCATAAAAATGCATGAGTGGGGGCTCAAGGTACTACATGATATGAGATTATGAAAATCGTCTGGAATGCTCCTTTAACCCATTGAGGACGAGTCCCCTTTAATCCGTTGAGGACGAGACCCGAGTATACTCGAGCAAGTGTCTATGGGAACCGCATGCTGTAACAAAATCAGCCCATCTTCAATGGGTTAATATCCAAGGTGCGGAGATGGTTATAAAAGGGGTAGACTGTCAAAACTTTATACCTGCAGTCGCATCCTGCGCTGCCTGGTCGTACTGTTCCAGCTTGAGGTGGCAGGCCGACCGGTTCTTGTAGAAGACGGACCGGTCCTTGTCGTCCAGGTCCTGGCCCAGATTCAGCGCCTGGGTGTAGGCCACGATGGCCTCCTCATACTTCTCCTCCTTGTAGAACTGGTTCCCTTCCTCCTTGTACCGCAGAGATCCTTGTTGCTGGTTGTGGTGGGCAACACAGGCACAATGGTTGCAAGTTGTGAGTAGGAGTAATGTTGGCATCATTACTCGATTGTAGGCCTAATTATCTCAATCATCATCATCAAAATTACTTGATTGTAACTATCATAACTGTCCTCAGCACATTCAGTAGGTAGCAATACAAAGAACATGGTTGGAATATGCAACACTGGTAAAGCGGTACGGTGCACTCCCCTTATAATGAACATGGTTATAACGAAAATCCAGACTTTACAAGGAACTAAATATGCAGGCTGCAACATTACAGGCTCTTTGTTTTGTATTGTTTATTAGTTATGTATATGACGAAATTTCTATATGTCGAAAGAAAACTGCCTGTCCCAAGGACTTCTTTATAACAGGAGTTCACTGTACTACACTGTATGAGTACTTATCAAATTTGTTAGAAAATTTGTTGTCATCATAATCAACTCAAGGAACATACACTGTAGGTGGTGGTTGCAGCAACAGAAACACAATAGTGTGCTATCATCTACACATCATCACATGTGCAAAGGTTCTATTTACCACAATTTTGGCATTTCATAACACTTGGTGTGGATTTGGCTGTGCATATATCTTTAGTTGCAGATTTTAGGGGTAAAGGAGAAAAAATGAATTTTATCCAACTAAATTAATGTCTTCCTGGCTGCATGGCATTAACAAATAACTTGACATGAAAAGCATATTTTGGTTGTCTTCAATTAAGGTCTGGGGCACATCATAACACAATTGTAATTCTAATTCCTTCCAATACTCATCATCTCCCCTTTCATGTTAACATATAAATATCAATCAACCAGGCATCATTGGTTTTGTTTAGAGTCTAGATGTTGTTAATACAGGTTATTTTCTTCTGGAATGACAGCAATGTTTGTTGTGAACTACAGATGTACCAGTAACAAATTCCCAAATTTAATCTTAAGTTTTCAGATATTCTCTTTCCTTCAGAACATCTGTTTGTAGACCTCTGTAGATGTTTCTCAATAGGTACAATGATAACAAATAGAGAAAGACTATTGCTCTGTTACCAATAAAGTGATTAACGAGTCATACCTCCATATAATAAACATAGGGTTCTAGTTCTACACATTGTTTCAATAGGAATCATACTTTCTAAGTAGGTACAGTGTACAGGTCTATTATCTTTTGATTAAAAAAAAAAAAAAAAAATAGGCCTAGAGGTCTATACTATATTACACTTGTAATGTACACATGTCTGCAACAATCAACAGCAAAATCTTTAATTCTTCATCACTGACTGAATAACCCCCTGTGCATAATACGATAATATTTCTTTGTCTCGGTATGGTCAAGACTTGCTCAACTCTCGCAAGGTAATCCCTTGCTGTGTAAATAACTGAGCTGAGCAAGTGCCAAGATAACAACATCCCCTACACGCCGCGTTGTTTACACACACAACGATCACGAACGTCGCGCACCACCATACCACACCATGTGTGTGTATAATATGGTGTGGACATATACACGTAAATGGAATGCGAGGAATGTCGTTGTGCCTTCTCGATGCTTCCACAGCAATTTTGCAATATATCCATGCAATCACCGCTACAAACAACCTATAAACAATATAAAAACCAGACATATTGTCTTGTCATTAACAATAGCTACATGTAGTGCATGTATTTAGCAGAAGTCATTTCTGACAACAAAATAGAGACGCACATCACCCATCATTCACGAACAGCAGAGCACGATGATACCAGCGCGGCGGAATCATGAGCTCACATGTGCCGGAAAGTCCCGGCGTAATTACCGATGCCCTTCGAAGCAGAGATTTGGGAGGAGTACCGATTTTGCAAATGAAATACTCATACACAAATACCCCTACGCTCTTTATTCTTTCACTAATACGAGTTTATATATATTTGATTTCATTCCTCTCCACGCAAAGCTTCTTATAACAAGATAATCATGACATCTCGCGTTAGAAAATCTTACCTTCTCTTCAGCCATTGTAAACGCAGCTTTGGCCACACACACACTGTTTGTGTGCACTTCCGGATGCCCCGGCGGCGGGTACCTGTACGTGTGCTATCCATTGGCCATTGGTTTGTATTCGACACAACACACGGCGACTCACGAGTAGGCTGCAACCTCGTTTCCACAAATCGCATACTACTACACGGATGTACATGTACTTGGTACATGTAGGCCTACTGGAGTATCGTTTCATGTTCATGTACTAAGTATTTTTGACTGTACAATATCAGGGTACAGTGTAACATTATTCTCTATACTAGGGTGTAGGTGTAGGGATGAGAGTGTTGGGGATCGATTTTTCGAGCGATCGAAATTGAGCCCAGATTATAATACCAAAAAAAAAAAAAAAGATGGAGATGGACGGACTATTAGATGACTGTTAGATTAGTGTGGTTTTTTTTTGTTTGTTTTTTTTTTTCAAATGATCACTTCCAATCAGATGAAATAAGAAACATCAATTCACTTCGGTATTAATGTACAAACATAAAAGAGAACAATTCTTTTTCGAACATGAATGAAATAATAATACATTTTCATGTTTCAATATAGCATATAAAATGGCAATAATAAAGCAATTAGGCTACCAAAGGGAGAAAAAAAGAAATATGATGGGCACTTGATAGGGGTCTATCATATCTAAAACAAAAACCCATCCTAGAACAACTCTACCTAGCTAACCTAACTACATATCCCAATCATATACTACTATAAAGTACCCCCCCAAAAAAAAAACAACAACAACAACAACAAACAAACAAACAAACAAACAAAATCAAACGTAAAAAGCCAACCCCGCTCATACACAATTGACTATCCTTCCCTTCCCACACTGCAAAAGGTCCGGTGTTAAATAGTGAACACAGAGCTGGTGTTAAATTTTCGGTGCTCATTTATGGTGTTAAATTAACACCTCCGGGTGTCATTTCCAAATTTTAAACTGTTTTTTGAAGAGTTTCTTAGTAACTGCACTTCTTGTTGATTTTTTATTTAAACAAGACGATCATGAATTTTACATTAAAATACTAGATTTTTGAAAAAATGTGAAAATAGATTTGCACCAAAGTAACACCAGCTGGTGTGGTCTCTTATTGAAGCTGGACGGGTGTTAAACCATTGATATTAACACCAACAAATATCAAATCAACACCATGTGGTGTCATTTTTTAATTAACACCAGTACAGTGTCAAAATAACACCAGGTACAGCGTCAAATTAACACCACGAAGTGTCAGGTGAACACTTTTCAACACCATCACAGTGCATTTTCTACACCTTTGGGTGTGGTCCTCTATTGAAGTTTGATCGGTGTTAGATTTAACACCCGTGGTGTTAAATCTAACACTGATGTTTTTACAGTGCACCTCTACCCAATTTATTCTTTTGGTGGAGATTTTCTTTTGTTCCATACATATACATAATTTATTCTACAATTTATGCCAAAGGCATTTCATTTCTTTATCGTAACCTTGCCTCATATCAATAAGTTTGGTTATCAAAATAGCTGTATTACACCATTTTACTCTATGAGAATGTCCTTCTGATACCCACGTAGGTGTATATCATTGCCAATCTAGGCCCTACATTTTTCTTAATTCTGCTCTAACACTCTATAATCATATCCTGCCAAAATTCCTTATTAATCTTAACGCAATTCCAAATTATATATATATATATATTATGCGAGTAAGTTTTCTGAACTTTGACTATACCAATTAATGAAAATAAGTTATCTTATAAGTATAAATACTTAATAAGTTCTTAAGTTAAGAAAAATAAATTTCAATAACTTCTCAATTTTCCTTTTTATAAACCGCCCTATAGTAGTAATTGAAATCGAAATTCTCATGGGATCTCCGATAAGCATTGAAGTTCTAGGCCTCATTGAAATAGTTGTCAAATTTTGTTCCGGAATGTCAATTTTCTCATGATCGTCTCTAATTTCTAAGCAATATCAATTTTGTAAACCAGACACGAAATGTGCATAAATCTTACTTGAATGCACGTCTTTTGATAATAATGATGATAATGATAATAATAATAATAATAATAATAATAATAATAATAATAATAATAATAATAATAATGATAATGATAATATTAATAATAAAGAAAAAGGAAAAGAAGAAGAAGAAGAAGATGATGATGATGAATTTATATTGCTCCAAATCCACTCAATAGAGCGCTCAATGTGCATATTATACTATCATTTCCCCGGTCTCTGGATACATGTAGGCCCCTACATCATTACTGTAAACACTTTATACACTTTTACAATAATATTTAAAGTAATGATTTGCTCACAAAATCTGTGAAAACACTATTACTTTAGAATCACACATATACTTCATACCATGCGACAGAGATACTTCATGCCCGGTATTGATAGCTTTAAACACACACACACACACATTCACACAAACACACACACACACACATTCACACAAACACACGCACACACACACACACAACAGAGAAAGTTTTCGATCATTCAGATGAGGTTTGGGTGTTTTCTTCTCCTTCTTATTCTTGTTCTCTGATTAAAACGTATTACGTGTTGTATAACATGTCATGTTGCTGGAAAGTGCATTTACAAGTGCATGTAGTTGTATAGGCTTCTACATGTTAGAGTCAAACACAGATCCCCTAACAAAATATGCACTATTTATATCGCCAATGACAATCAACAATCGGGATACACATTGTCTAGAGTTTATAGAAATGGTGCCTATCATACGTTTTCCAAACAATCATCAAACTCATTAACCTTCATAAAATGGCATGGCGTTTCCATTGTCTTCCCCTTCGGGCATCATGTCAAATATCAGAATCAAGGGTTGCCTTTTTTACACAAATTATGCAAAACTCGAATTGAAGAGTTTGTTCGCAAAACCGTAAGTCCATATTTGCCAAATGGAGATATTTGCGATTAAAGGTCAAGAAAAATAGAGAGATTAATAAGAAAATTTTTGCTTCTTCTGACCATAACTTCAAAAATGTACCTTTATATGTAGTGACCAATATATCATTTAAAAGGCATCATTTTGTACTTTATGGCAGAGACCGTACTTCAAAATCTTAAAAAATGGACTTATCGGTTTTTGCGAACAAACTCTTCAATTGAGCCTTAAAATCAGTATGCGGCGCTCATCAACTTTATCGTCATGTTTCAGATCATTAGATGGATTAAAATCTCTCTTCTGCATCATCTCCACCTTGTATCTCTCCTCATTTTTAAATCCATTTGTTTCTGCACTTATATACAAAAGTTGCATTCTGCGAGTAACTGTAGACCATAATAGTTATTGGCCATAATTGTTGTTATGTGCTCTCTGTTTGACCCTCTTTAGTGATTGATTTCATTATCAAATAATATAGCTGTGACGATCATGTAAAAGCAATTACCATGATTACAGTGGATAACATGTTTGTAATACATATGATAATTAAAAACTTGACATACATAATAATGAAGTACCTCATTTGCAAATGCCGATTATAATAATTTATGATGTTATATCATACAATGCTCGCAATGCCATGCATACACAATCACGGACTGTTCAAGTTTCAATCGATTATGAAAGATTAAATCGGAATGAAAAATTCTAGAAATTGAAAAAATGGGAAAAAAAGTAAAGCATAATATGCACAACATCCACACAACAGTAATTGTTGACTATACATTCGATAATAATTATAATCCGCTCTCAGGATAGGCTTATCCAAACTGGGGCTACACGTAAACCTCTCAGTACTGCAGTACAGATTAGCTAAATGATGTTACCTTGGAATTAACTCTTCATTCATAAAACTCAAAATGACGTGCAAGTACACATATTTACTCGAGATATTGAATGTGTTCTGTTTCGAGATCCTATAGAAGACACTTAAATAGCTTGATTGAAAAATGGGAAAAGCGCCTTTCTTACATACTTTAAAACAAGTTCATCATCAGATAGAAAAATATAAAATTTCCGGTGATACCTCAGTTTCTTGGAAGGAATGTTCTTGAAGCTATTATTGAAGTAATTATCCCGTATAGTTTCTTATGATTCATCTTTTTGAACAGATTTAATCGCAAATACATCAACTTAACAAGAATGGAGCTAACTTGTTTTGCAATTGAACTCCTCATTCGGTATCAATACAGTAAATTCTATAACGAGGCTTAGAAATTATTGTACTTTGAAGTAAATAATGTCGTGTATAATTTTTATAGGCCTATCTCTACTTACATGAGTAAATCAGGCAAACTTTCGTTTTAGAGATTCAGGGGTTTATCTTTAAGATTTATATCAAATGGTATGATGATAATTCTATTGCTGTTTGATTTCTCGGTTCGAAGAAAGTAATGATAAGATTACAATTCAGGACCATTCCTATTTTCTGAGGACTTGGTAGTAATGAACATTAAAATTCACCTGATCCTGTTGCATATACAATGTACTGTAATTGTAAACTACATTAGCTTGAGTTAACTATTTCTTTGTCTGGAAATTAACCACCAACCTCTCCTGTTTTAGGAGCAACCCATGTTGAAAAGATATACACTTAAACAGTAGAATAAAGTGGACAATACGAGATACATTAAGAACTATCACTGCCGCTACTATATACTATAACCACACTACTGCTACTACTACTACTAGTAGTACTACTACTACTATTGTCCTCTACAACTACTACTTTATCACCATTATCATTGCTTCTATCTCTATTCGAAAGCATCATTCATCATTTAAATGCAGTCGCCTTATTGTTTACGAAACAGTCATAACAGGGGCTAGTAGCCTGTTTAGTTGAATTAATTCATATTCATAAGCATTTCTCGTTAAGAGAAATTCACCAATTGAAAAAGGAACATGCTGATACACGATAAAGATACATTTATAACGTAAAAGGAGTTACCTTTGACACAAATTAATATTCAGAGCTGCAATATGATTTACTGTGTAATGTTCGTATCATGAGTCCCACTGTCGTCACTCTTCACAGAACGAGTGAAACTTCCAGTACCCATCGGCGCCCCATCCTGTCCAGAGACCAATGTAGTTGACATCCAGTGGTTGCGGGTCGGTCCATTGCAGGAGAGGAACCTCGTTACCATGCCTGCCCACCTTCATATGACCCCCAGCAAAAGTTAGCCAAAAGCGATCATACGTCGATTTGCCAGATAGGACCGGTTTGCCGGGGTTTTTTTCCGCTTTAATTCGACAGGACTGCGACTGTAGTGGCTTAGCACAATATCGTTCCAGATGAAGTTGCTTGTTTTTTGATGAACCTATGGCTACTCATAGAAATTTAGGAGTTAAGACAGGGGCGGGGTGGGGGAATGAAGCAAAAATTTCTTTTACTCTCGTCAACTTCATGGAGGATCAACTATCAAAGCCAGCTAAAACTTGCTATTACTGTTTCTGAAAGACAGATGAAACGTGGAAATCCCGTAATCCAGATTTTGATGGCATCGCGGACATTCTACACGTCTAAATTGATTTCCAACCAACGCATTCATAGAGTAAATTTGCATTTTAGATGTGACCTTTCTCGGTTTCGACAAGCCTGAGAACATGTTAATACTGTCAATGATTTTTCCATTGTTATGATAATACCAATATCTAAATAGATGACTCTGACATTCGGTTATATCATTTCAGTATTGCAGATTACATTCAAAGGGATGGTATAGTTTGGTTGAGATGACGATCCAAATTCCTCATTTTGCCTACTGTTTTGCGCCTTGTTCTCCATTATCATACTCAAAGTGATTACGCAATTACTGTATGAATCTACTCTAGAATGTGATTTTGTCGAGGAACTTAAATTTTATCATATCTCATACTGATGATGATTTTAACATTATCATAGTATGATACGAAGGGTATAATACGTATGTAATATTTGAATAGGTGTTTCTGACATTCGCTTATAATCATTTCAGTATTGCAGATTAGTTTGGTTGAGATGAGGATCCAAATCATTTGTAACTTTTTGCGAGATAATTAGAAACATTATTCTACGATGAATTCAAAGTTTATTTGACGAAAATCAGTTTTGAAATGGCTGAGATATCAAAAAAAAAGTAAAACAAAGCGGTCCTAATAAAGGTGGGTATACCATCTTTTATTAGGACTTCTTTGCTTTTGGATTTCTCAGCCATTTCCAAATCAATTTTCATCAAATAACTTTGAAATCCTCTCAGAATTGTATACTCTTTCACATTTCATAAGAGGTTTCAATCTTACAAACGATCGATCTTTATAGAACGGGCCCCGGATGAGTCAGATTTTGAGTAATGAAAAGGGTGAGAAAAGAGACAGCCCTCACTTACCAACACGATACGCGAGGGTTTGAGGGGATTTCACACTGGATAAGGCTATTAGTGCTTGTTTCATGGCCCTGACTTCAAAATCCAGAGACACGTTATCATTGGTCACGTTGTAACCATCAGGGAACGTGAATTTCCTTTGAGATCCCCCATCCTTTGTGTAGACCACCTGGCATGCTGCGATGAGAAATAGTGAATGTATTTATGTACGCTCCCATGGCTAAATGGGGTAATAATTGCTGCATATAATACTTCATACCATTTTGTCATCATTAAATTAACAGGTCTGTGAGTTTGAATACTGTTCTGGAGAAAATCGATTACTCGTAACTTCGTTATAAAAATGTGCACAAAATGACATGAATGCGAAACTTCTCCAAATTGGGACGAAAACCTTGTATATATTATTAGATCAGCTTTTCTGGGTTTTTTTATATAGTTCTGCAACTGACATAGGTAATGGTTGATGTCCAAATGTACTTATTTTACCCTGTAAAACGTTAGCAAAAATTATGATAAATTATATACAAAGGAGATACAAGATCAAACCAGCAATATAGCAATATGGCTTCTTCTGGATTTGACTGATTATCTCTTTTTTGTAGAGTTAGACTGTCGAATAAAAAGAAATGTGATTTCAATTTAGATTTGAATTATGATGTTTATCATTTGTCTTGAATAAGTTCTGGGGTATAGATTATTCCATTAAAGGGAGGCATGTTAAATGCTCAAAGTGTTCGTTTTCCATCAAATTTGGTTCATATGTTTAGAATAGCAAATAAGTCTTTTTTTAACATAGGTTCCTTTCTGGTGTGTAGATTTGAAACATTTATTGTAGTTCTCTCCAAAAACTTGGAACAAGCAAGTAAAAACAGTTAGAAGCTGAAAGGGATGTTATCAAACCGTATACGACTTTGGACCGACCCCTTTGACTGGGATCCAGTGAGAGCTTCTTACAACTGGTAAAATTCAGTCGTGCTTCTTGATTTTGGACACATATTCTTGCAGTCAAGAGTTTTGTATATAGCTAGTAAACTCTGTATCTGTTTGATCGGCAATCCAAAAAGTAATCCATTACAAACAAACAAAAATCAACATGGCACACTATGACGAAAGCATCAATAGGACGTTCTACTATTGCGTTTGTCAATCGATTCAAGAATTTTCCCAATATTCGGTGTAATGCGAATGAATTAAGCAGAGCGACATTTTCCAGAAACTGTGTTGTTGTTGGTTTGTTTTTTTTCATGAGCAATGTTATCCAAAATTAGGAGTCTGCTTTTTTTTTTTCTTTTTTTTTTTTGGTGGACTTACTGTAGTACACCATCAATATCAAGATACTGAATGGCGTCTATATACTGGTCGAAAACGTGAAGAGATGTCAGAAATTCTGGGTGGTTTTTTTTTTTTTCACTATTCAACTGTAGCCCATTGAATATTTACCATTCGTTTATTGCTCTTATTGCTTTGATACAGAATGGCAATCGACAGAATTACATTCTTGACTTCAGATTTCTTAAACAAAGGTATAGATACAACTGGGTGTCACCAGCATAAAACATATTAGCTCACTAAGTAAATGCAAATGGGCCGGGAGTAAATGATTTAAGTCGCTTACATACAATTTAATTGTAATTACGAGGCTATGGACGAGGATGGGGGTGTAAAGAGAGGGTGGAGGAAGAGGGCATCAATCACCGTACCACACTTCGGTCCGAAGAAATCATCCGTACAGGAACACTCGTAACCTGTGGCCGTCTCCTTACACGTTCCTCCATTTTGACAAGGATCCGAATCACAGGCTGGAATACGTAGGAAACAGAAGGACAAAACGTCTTTTACAAGAAACCCTTCATTACGTCCAATACGTGTCATTGCTTGTGATTCAAACGCTCGAAGAAAATGACATTAATTCATAGCGATATATACTGCACATGACATTTTGGTCAACCATGAAATTTGTTCCCAATCACATTACTAGCCACTTCTTTTTGCCATTTATTTTGTTCACGTAAAAAGTTTCGAATTCACATTTAAAAAAAATATATGTAGGCCTATTTATAATGCATTTGTACATGACAGTATGACAGGAAATTAAGAGACACATGCAGATTGATCTATTGGGTTAACATTTCACTAGGACTAGATTCTTCAAAACAGATCACTTTCTCGGACTTCTTTATCCATGGTTCCTGCACTCTCTGTTAATAAGAGAGAAAAGAATAAGAAAATTAACAAAATGTAAGGAAGTTCCTCCTACTATAGTGTCATAAAGGGAGTGGGACATAAGAATGCCCCCTTTCCCAATTCATCTTCTTCCTTTTTTGTTTGAAGATACAAAAGTCTATATTGAGGAATCAACCATGGGGCTCGTACCGAATCGCTCATCCCCAAATAGCTACGCAGGGCCTCGTGGAGAGATGGAAGCCTCAGGAGGGGGGGGGGGGGGGGGGGAGGCAAGGCAAAAACGAGTTCGAAATGTACAGTTGAAAGAATAAAAGAACGACGATACGTGTAGGGGCAGAGCTAGCGGGAGAGTTAGAGTCAGTTTGGAGTCATCCCACGGGACCGACACCCACGAGTCATCTCTCTAAAAAAAATCGAGTGAAGATATTCACTCTTAAAAGAGTGAATACAAAAAAGAGTGAATTTAGAGTTAAATTAGAGTGAATTTTGAGTGAAGATGTTCATTTTCACTCATTTTGGAGTGACCTCAGGGATCACTCGAAGATTTTGGAGTGATCCCTGAAGTCACTCTAAAACGAGTGAAAATGAACATTGTCACTCAAAATTCATTCCAATTTCACTCTAAATTCACTCTTTTTTTGTATTCACTCTTTTACGCGTGAATATTTTCACTCGATTTTTTTAGAGAGTACAACCCACGAGTTCGACATTTAATAAAGGTCCATGAGTCATACAGCCCACGAGTCATACAGTCGATAAGTTCTACACTAGGCAATAAGGCCCATGAGTTCGCCCGAGTTCGACAGATCGAGATGGTGAACACGGGCTTAATGTGTCGGTCTCACGGGCCTTGTTTGCCTATATTGTCAAACTCATGGGCTGTATGACTCGTGGGTTGTATAACACGTGGGCTGTATGACTCATGGAATGTATGATTCGTGGGTGTCGGTCTCGTGACGTGCACCACTTGGTTGTTCCAGCCAGACTTGGGTACAACCAAGTCTAATTACAGAACAAGTTCACCTTAATCAACTGACTTTTTTTTCCTTTGTTACGATTCAATTACAGTTTGTCCATGCATTTCTTCATCTAAAGTATGTTTTGTCTCATCGTAAACAAACGACGTGCATTTAAATCTCATTTGAATATGTTAAAGTTACATTGTACTTTACTTTGTTTATATGCAAATGTCATATTGTTTACTTATTTTCCTTTAAACGTTCACTGATGTGTTCTTCTAATATCGCTTCATTTTTAATTATCATTTTTGTTAAGGTAAAGGTGTCCTTCATACTATTCACTGGAAGTACACTAGAGATCAGAGCAGTTTGGTACGATTAATTACGATTCAATTACAGTTTGTCCATGCATTTCTTCATCTAAAGTATGTTTTGTCTCATCGTAAACAAACGACGTGCATTTAAATCTCATTTGAATATGTTAAAGTTACATTGTACTTTACTTTGTTTATATGCAAATGTCATATTGTTTACTTATTTTCCTTTAAACGTTCACTGATGTGTTCTTCTAATATCGCTTCATTTTTAATTATCATTTTTGTTAAGGTAAAGGTGTCCTTCATACTATTCACTGGAAGTACACTAGAGATCAGAGCAGTTTGGTAAAACCTAATACTTTAATGACGTGAGAATCTGTTTGTTGTTTTAGTTCATAGCATCTCTTAGCTGGGACTACGTTCAGGCTGATATCCAGCAAATTTGTTTTTGAGGAAGCTCACTTTACGCTGTAGATCTCCATGGGCGTAAATCCTGGGGGGGGGGGGGGGATGGGGGATGTATTCCCCCCCCCCCCCCCCCAGGCGCGCCGGAAGCAGTTTTGGATTGGGGGGGGGGGCAAATATTGGAGGGGGCTCACGATAGACCATACATATGTTACACAATATACACATACACACACACACACACACACACACACACACACACACACGCATCTATACATATATATATATATATATATATATATATATATGTGTGTGTGTGTGTGTGTGTGTGTGTAAAGTGGCGTACGATGGGTCGAAACATTGGGGGTGGGCACCTTGTGGAAAAGTAATTTTGACGGTGTGTATGCTTGTGCGTGTGTGCGTGCGCAATAATGGGACTACAATACATTACGGAATGTGATGCATTCAACAACGCAGTCATTGAGCAACATTGTAAGTTTTCCTTTAATACATGGATTATGGAATGACGGTGTGAAACGACAAATTATATACAGTGTGTACTGTCAGCAACATCAGGAGAATTGCATAACAATAAAATGCGAGCGAGCAGAGCGAGAGAGCTTGAAATTTTTGACATTTTACAGTCCAAAAAATGCCGTTTGTAGCTATATCTTTCGCTTTGGAAATTAAGGGGGGCATCGGGCGCAACTGCTGGCAATTACTGGCGGCAACATTAAGGAGAATGGCATAACCATTCAATGCGAGCGAGCGAAGCAAGCGAGCTTGAAAATTTTGATATTCTACAGTCCCAAAACTGGCGTTTGTAGCTATATCTTTCACTTTAGAAATTAATGGGGGCGCAACTGGTGGCAATTACTGGCAGCAACATTAGGAGAATGGCATAACCATTCAATGCGAGCGAGTGAAGCGAGCGAGCTTGAAAATTTTGACATTCTACAGTCCCCAAACTGGCGTTTGTAGCTATGTCTTTCGCTTTGGAAATTAATGGGGGGCGCATCGGGCGCAACTGCTGGCAATTACTGGCTGCAACATTAGGAGAATGGCATAATGATTCAATGCGAGCAAGCGAAGCGAGCGAGCTTGAAAATTTTGACATTCTACAGTCCAATAACTGCCGTTGTAGCTATGTTTTTCGCTTTGGAAATTAAGGGGGAGGCGCACCGGGCTCAACTGCTGGCAATTACTGGCTGCAACGTTAGGAAAATGGCATAACGAATAAATTTGACGATTAATTTTGACATTTTACAGTCCCCAAACTGCCGTTTGTAGCTATATTTTTTTTTTCGCTTTGGAAATTAAGGGGGGGGGGGTGGCCCACGCGCAACTGCTGGCAATTACTGGCAGCAACATCAGGAGAATGGCAAAGCGATTGAATGCGAGCTAGCGGAGCGAGCGAGCTTGGAAATTTTGACATTTTACAGTCCAAAAACTGCCGTTTATAGATATGTTTTTTCGCGTTTATTCATTTATATACATATCTATCTTATGTTATCTATTTTTATTTATTTGTTTATTTATTTATTTATTTATTTATTTTTGGAGGGGGGCTTTTTGGGGGGGGGCAAAAATGCGTTTTGCCCCCCCACTTTTTGGATTGGGGGGGCGGCCGCCCCCCCCCCCCCCCCCACTTTTTGGATTGGGGGGGCGGCCGCCCCCCCCCCCCTGCCCCCCCCCCCACTTCCGGCGCCTATGTTCCCCCCCCCCCCCTGAAATGGAGGAGGGGGGATGGCCTGTACAATCATCCCCCCGCCCCCCCCCCCCCCCCCCGAAATTTGAGGGGGAAAATGGAGGAAGCAGAAATGTGATTGTATCAATTTTGGCATATTGCATGACGTTCGTACGCCCGCCTCCAGACAGGTAACAGAGCTGAACAATCTTGTAGGATAATGTATACATAATTTTCTCAAGCGCTCGCAAAGACAGTAATATCGACTTAGGGTATGGCCCAGACGTTGACAACGTCAAATAGTATAGGCCTACACGTAAACAAGTAATTCCAAAATTTCACCAAAAGTGTGCGCCATTTTGCTTAATTTCAGGTCTGAAAATGCAAAATCTTCCTCGTCTGAGAGGGGGGGTACCCTCCCCCTCCCACACCCTCCCTTCACTTGGTCGCTCCGCTCCCTCGCACAGATATTCCAACTCCAAGTCCCTCCCCCACCCACCATCATTAAAACAGAACGATGCCCCTGGGATGATTGTTTTATTGAATTAAATCGAGAAAATGAGAAAATACAATACCTACAGGAAGATAATACCGGTACGTTATTACATACAAAGAAATGGAGATCCATATTACCATTTTATTGAATATATTTGGGCATTATTCAGGGCTATGCTACGTTTTTAAAGGGGGGTCAAAATCGCCTGTCAGTCAAGAAGAAAGAAAATCAAAAGATAAGAGAAACAACAACAAAAATTCTTCGTTCTTTCAAGGTCTCATTTTCCGCCAAAAGTCGGCTGACAAGCAGAAGAAAAAAAAACCAAACAAACAAAAACAAAAACAAAAAGTCTTCATATTTTTGCTGCCACTTCCCTCATACTTTATATTTCATGCAAAAGAGTGGTACATTCGATCCCTGTTAAAATAATGTGTGTGTGTGTGTTGGGGGGTGCCAAGCTTCCCCCCCCCCCTTCCGCTGGTAAAAAAAGAGAATAATAAACTTACCAAAATGGTAATTCAAGGGTTAGTAAACTGCTTTTGAAATCGACATGAAAGGGGTTTCAAGAAATAAGATATTTTTCTACTACATGTGTATTTGTTTTAACCACAATTAAAGAGGTATTGAGCATGAAACATTGTTCAAAAAATCCGGAGTCGACAAAATATTGCGATTCAGCGTGATTTCTGGTTGGCATTTTGAATATAAGCAGGATGTGCGCAGTGTAATCAGAACATCCGAACGGCAAAGAGAGTCGTTGCAATGTTGCGCAATGTGATGTAGTATGTACACCTTTGTACCTTGAGTTACGCTTCGTTATATCAAAGCTAGATCATTAATGATTTTGCAGTGTTGCTTTACATACTAGTCTATATCAAAATGCCTTGCATTGCCAATAATAAGACTTGACCTGGGCTATTTCCTAACTTTTTCATGTATATAAAACACACACACACACACACACACACACACACACACACAAACACACACAAACACAAACAATAATATTAGAGGATGTTCTAAGGTGCAGATTTTGGATATCCCTCCCCCATTTGGTCACTTCGACGCCCCCTCGCTGGTCATATACCTCCCCAAATCATGAACATGAACCGACACCCTTGACTACCAGTGGCGGATCCGCCCCCCCCCCCCTCTTAATTTCCAAAGCGAAAAAATATAGCTACAAAAGGCAGTTTTTGGACTGCAAAATGTCAAAATTTCAAGCTCGATCGCATTTAATCGCTATGCCATTATCCTGATGTTGCTGCCAGTAATCGCTAGCAGTTGCGCCCGGTGCGCCCCCCCCCCCCCACCCCTATTCCAAAATATAGCTACAACCGGCAGTTTTGGGACTGGAAAAAGTCAAATTTTTCAACCTCGCTCGCATTTAATCGTTATGCTATTCTCCTGATGTTACTGCCGGTAATTGACAGCAGTTGCGCCCGTTGCACCCCCCCCCCCCCCCTTAATTTCCAAAGCCAAAAAAGTATAGCTACAAACGGCAGTTTTGGGACTGTAAAATGTCAAAATTTCAAGCTCGCTCGCTTCGCTCGCTCGCATATAATCGTTATGTCATTCTCCTGATGTCGCTGCCAGTAACTGCCAGCAGTTGCGTCCGGTGCGCCCCCTTAATTTCCAAAGCGAAAAAAATATAGCTACAAACGGCAGTTTGGGGACTGTAAAATGTCAAAAATTTCAGGCTCGCTCGCATTTAATTGTTATGCAATTCTCCTGATGTTGCTGCCAGTAATCGCTAGCAGTTGCGCCCGGTGCGCCCCCCCCCCCCCCACCCCTATTCCAAAATATAGCTACAACCGGCAGTTTTGGGACTGGAAAATGTCAAATTTTTCAACCTCGCTCGCATTTAATCGTTATGCTATTCTCCTGATGTTACTGCCGGTAATTGACAGCAGTTGCGCCCGTTGCACCCCCCCCCCCCCCTTAATTTCCAAAGCCAAAAAAGTATAGCTACAAACGGCAGTTTTTGGACTGCAAAATGTCAAAATTTCAAGCTCGATCGCATTTAATCGCTATGCCATTATCCTGATGTTGCTGCCAGTAATCGCTAGCAGTTGCGCCCGGTGCGCCCCCCCCCCCCCCCCACCCCTATTCCAAAATATAGCTACAACCGGCAGTTTTGGGACTGGAAAATGTCAAATTTGTCGTTTCACACCGTCATTCCATAATCCATAAGGAAAAAATGACTGCGCAGTGGAATGTATCACATTCCGTTATGTATTGCAGTCCCCATTACAGTTTCCAAACTGACAGCACACGCACATACGCGCACACACACATACACACGCACGTACGCACAAGCATGCATACACACCCTCAAAATTACTTTCCCACGAGGTGCCCCCCCCCCCCCCCCATGTCTTGACCAACCCGCCACGGTATGCCACTGGCTGCACCCGTCCGGTTATGGGCTTGTAATCGTGTGTGATGTCGCCGATCATCCCCCCACTCCTCAGCACCGATTTACGCCGTTGAGATCTACACAACGTAATGAGCCACATTGGCTTTCAATTTGCCAACTGATATTATCATTAAATATTTTCTGACTGTATGCAATTAAGGCACTTTATAAAATGGGTTCAAGAATGTAGCCAATAGGAAGCGCTGAAATGAGACACACCTCCTTCCTTTACTTCAGTACAACCAGGGAGGTGGAAGAAGAACTTCCACCTCCCTGGTACAACTGCACTGCCTGTAATCCTATGGTAGATTGCCGATCGTCTGTGCGCGCGGCGGCTCCTTTGATGAATTGCATGCATACGCGTACGCGCTGTCAATCCTGTAAACAACTTCTAGTTCGGGCTGCCGGCCGGCCGGCCTGTCTTCCCTTGTGCATAACATATATGTGGCGTACGCACGTATATTGTATTATATTTTGGATCAAAAATTTGTCTTCCACTGATTGGTTAAAAGAGCTTCACGTGATTATAGGTATTTTGAACTATTTTAGAGTGTTGGTGTGTTTGCACTCCATGAAGTACTATTTGCAAAATGACGTCACTTTTATGACGACATTTTGCAAATAGTATATACTATTTGCAAAATGATGTCACAATCACCCTTCTTTACAATCAAGTGTACGTGGTCCGTCCACGTCTGGTCCCGAATTCTAGTGTTCAGGTTTGCAGCGGCCATACGAGCGCTTGGATACATGCGACGGTCAACTCTGGCGGTGCCACGGCTGCTACGTTTTTCAATTTCCGGTCTCTCGCACTGTTGCGTATTGCAGGCGTTGCGCTGCCGCCGCAGTGCGGCCGCTAAGCCTAACTGCGACCAGCCCCAACACGCAGTGTTGCAGTGTAACTGTGTACACGGAGCGTCCCGGGGTTAGGCTAAGCCTATAATGATTTTCACTTTTTATTCAAATTTTTGATCCAAAATATAAAACAAATATACTTTGCCTAGTTTCGAGTTTCTTGTTAAAACTATGGGCCTCGGTGACTCCAAACTAGTACTATTCACTTCGGGGCTGCGCCCCTCAGTGAATAGTACTAGTTTGGAGTCACCTCTGCCCATAGTTTTAACATGAAACTCTCAAGGCCAAGTATATTTGTATACTATACGTACACTTTGTACAGTACAGTAGACCAAGCGTTATGGGACCGGACGCGTACATGGAGTCACTTTGAAGAGCAAATCCAACGATTTAGCAGGTTAATTCTCACGCCGTTTTCAGAGTATGTTGTCTAGTAGGCCTATATGAGGAGTCTATATCAAGTCTTTAAGGTAAAGGGTGCATATTCTATGTAAAGTAAGTAAGTTTTCATGCGGGTGTCCGGAAACCCAACCCCCATTATACTTATACTGTATGTGCGGGACTTCCGCGAGTGCGACGTGCGTAAAAGTTTGGGACGAACATCTTCGGACGTCTTGACCCACAAAGGTACGTGAAAAACGCTGAAAAATGATGTTAGTTTTCGAATTTTCGACCCATTTTATAAAACAAATGATGCACAGGATTATTTCGTGGCGTTAGTGTATGGCGTAGCTCACTCTCGGGTATTTACAATTGTGAAACATGCACGAGGCGAAGCCGAGTGCATGTTTCACAATTGTAAATACCCTCGAGTGCACTACGCCTACACTAACGCACTCTATCCTGTGCATCATTTGTATATTAACAGGTCAACCCCGCTTATAGTTTACAGTGCTATACTACACACAAACACGCTCACAACCTGCACAGTTCTAATGATTTTCTTCTTCTACTAATCCAAACATGTAGGGCAACAATAACATTGAAGATATGGAGCATTTCCCTATAGGTTATACATTCCAAAAACTGTTTAAAAGCGTGCCGTCAGACAGACGGAATTTCCTTCCCCCCCCCCCCCCCCTCCCGTATATTCATTCATGATTTACACATCTCTTCATTTGACCCTTCACTATCGTTTAAACTTAGGAGTTCTTGCAGAGCAAAAGATAACTTCAGGTATATAGGTTCTGTTGAACTTTAGGAGACCGCACACTGACACGACTGAGAAGATGTATGTCATCCAGATAATAATTTTCTTCCATAAAATTCTGTCTATTAACAATCTTACCTGGTGGAGCTACACAAGCGACATAATTAGCTTCTGTGGGCAGCGGATAGTTCCACCGTTTTACGAGGTCCGTTCTGGTCGTCAACTTGGGAACCATGGCAACTGTCTTCCCTGTACTCAGTCGGGTCGTTCCACATGTCACTTTTATTCCTGGGCATATTGATCCGTTATCGCATGACAAGGTGCCCAAGACTTGGTTCAAAATAAACAAATATAAACGGATAAAAAGAACTTATGGTCATTAACGTCACTGTACAGGCATGCTAACCTGGAAACATTAAACTGCACATTACTTGAATATGAGACCATTCTGAAGCAAATAATTTTCACACAACAATAGATATTATTATAATGCACTCTTAAATGAATCCCACAAGGATTGGAACATTTGATCATCCCCAGCATTCCCACTGATTCCCACTGATTAGTTACTAGCCATCCCCTTTAAGTTACTGATTAAGTCGAATCCACTCTCTTTGTCAGAATGTTGGTCAGAAGTCATTTACGTGCTTTCACATGGTGTATGTGGGTAGAAGATAACTTGATCGAGGAAAAAAAACAACAACCCGAAGTTCTGGCTATGAAATAGTGAGATGATGTCACTGTTGTATACAATACCAAGATATACTGAACAGCCCCATTCACCTATCAGGATGTGTGACATGGTGATAGATTTGTATAGGCCTATTATAAAGGCGCTTAAGTAACAGACAATGGTTGCCTGATCCACAGGTTCCAGGATGCTAACTTCTCTCACTAAATGTGCTACCTGACAGACAATGTCGATTTACGTCTTTAATTCAATTATCGTTAGAAGACGTTGAGTCGTACAATACATGTATTATATTGCTTAGGTTTGTACCTATATCCTGTTAGGAATAGTTTTACAAACACAGAAAATTCTAACTCATAGTCATACAGGAATATTGAGTCAATATTCACACGTGTTTTGTTTTGTTTTTACTTTTATTTTTTAATTCTGTACACTTGTACTTCGATACTTATCTGAACTACAATTATCTACTCACCAGAGTTTGCGGTAACAAGCACATGTAGAAACATTCGCTGCCACCGGGCCATTATTATCTGCACTTCGGACAAAGTCAACACCTCAAATTTATCAGACAAGTAGAGTGAGCTGACATTTACTTGCCTCCCATCGAGCGGCTATATAGGATGACAATGATTAACATCCCACCTTGATTTTGCACGAAGTACGATGACAGTTCAGCTGTAAAACCAGCGATCAGGGGTTGCCAAGCAACAAATCCTCAGATCGGAAAAGGCACAATCTAAAAAATAAAAAATAAATAAAAATAGAATACTATAGAGACGAAGGCTATCATCGTCAAGAGTTAATGATAGCAATACTGGTGTATAGCTGAAAACCTTTTAGGTGTTTATTTGTGTGTGTGTGTGTGTGTGTGTGTGTGTGTGTGTGTTATTTGTGCCTGCGTACGTGTGTGCGTCCATGTGTGTCTTCAGCGTCATTACCTATTTACAAGTTTGAAGCATAAACATCATGCAGAGGCTCTCAGAATAATTGCATTCGTGTGATATTGATGACTGGTATATATTTTGTGAGTCGAACAATAGACTTTGACATTCATCGAAATTCATAACTTGCATGGTCTCAGGCACTCAAAAATATCGTTTGGAATACCGTTATGGTGATTTAATCTCTTAGTCTATACTGTACTGGTTTCTGTGGTATGATTATTGGTAAAAGTATGATGGCAATATATACACTGACCTTAGATAGAATTTTGATATTATACCAGTGCATATATTATACGCTTTGTGTTCTAGTCATGAATAGCGACATTATTCCAAATTTTCTCCATTTTATCTTTAATTGTTGTCATGCCGTGACGTCACGAACTGTTGTAGTCTTCTCAGCCATGATTCATAACTTTTGAACGGATTGTCCGATTTTCATCAAGCTTCACTGGTGATAATGTATTAGTAATTACTATACGAATTGCTGACGCTGCTCCTGCTTCTCTTATTGTATAACTATTATTATCAGAAATATTACACCTTTTACTTCTTCTTTATTTCCTTTTTTCCAGCTTCCATCACAACAGGAATGCAATACAGAAAAGGTTGGCTTGAAAGGTGCAAAGATGAAAGGGAAACACAAAGGGTATAAACGCAAATATAAAGCCCTCTTTCTGTTGCACAACACAACGATTTTATGTACAAAACAGAATGTCTCACATTGCCGCATTTTGCAACTGTTGTGGGTTTTTGAGACAAACATAATATTATGTTGATGTGTGCTATTGATGATTCGTCCGAGTACACCAATGTAATCGTTGCTATAGAAACCTTACGTATAAAGGCAAGTAGATGTTTTTGGGTTTTTTTCAACGAGGTCCTGATTATACAGCAAAACGAAACGTGATAGCTTGCTGAAGACAAGGACAATGATATACGTCAGCGGTATACTAGGCCTACAGACGAATATTGGTACGTGGGAGTGCCATAATAAATAAGCCTCAATATAATATGTGTGCTGTCAGATGTCGGGTCGTCAAAAATATGGTTCTAAACGCAAATTTCCCTCCTTTCGACCTTTCGACCATTCAGCATTATTGCTACACTTTTTGTGCACCATACAAAGGAATACATAAGGTGTCATCACTTTGGGCCCCCACACTTTTTTCAACCCGGAAGTACGTAAGTGGCACTAAAATAGAAATAGATAGAGATCTTGAAGTATGGCGGCGGTAAGGTTAAGTGTTTTCTCTGAAGACCTTTTTTTATAACACCCGGAAATGGGAGGGGAGAGAATGAGCTGACGACCTTGTGGTTTTTTTTTTTTTTTGGTTTTTTTTTTTTGGTTTTCTGTTTTTTTGTTTTTTTTTGGGGGGGGAGTATAATTTATATAGATGAAAGTTTGATTTGGAATGAGCATTTGCATCATGTTACAACGTGTATTTGCAAAAATATAGGGATTATTTCCAAGCTGAAATTCCTCCTTCCTCGTTCAACTTTATTTTTATTATATAATTCCTTAATTTTCCCGTATAAGTTATTGTAATGTTGTATGGGGAACTTGCGGCTCTACCAAAATAGATTCTATTTTCAAATTACAAAAGAAAGTTATACGTATTTGTACTGGATCGCATTTCCAGGCTCATACTGATTCTTTATTTCATGAACTTAAAACATTGAAGGTTTCTGATTTGAATATTATTCAAGTAGCAGTAATTATTGCTTAAATATATTCATGATCAACTTCCATCATCGTTTAATAACATGTTTAGGTTTGATACTTCTGTCCATTCGTACCCTACTCGTATATGTAGAAATTTCCATTTTTTTAAATCCCAAATCATTAGTGACACATGAATCTATAAGACATTCGGGTCCGGACATTTGGAATAATCTCCCGGACAATATAAAGTCTTGATGAAGTATTTATTCTTTGAGAGCTTCACTAAAACGATATTTGATACAATCATTCTCCCCACTCTTCAAGATAACAAATGTTTATGGTAAATGATCGCTATTTTTGTTTTCAATCTCTATTTTCTTCCTTCAACTGCATCTTGCACTCACACCTGCAACTGCACTGCACCCACCTGATCACTTTCCTCCAAGAGAGTTGTGACGTTGGATAGTCCTTTTATGAGGCCTCCATCCATTTCAAGCTTAATCGCTTACGGTGGTGGTCTCCTGCATTCAATGATCTCTGTTATTTACTGAAAAATACTGTATATTTTATTTCATGTTTTTGTATATGTACACTGCTCAATGCAATCATGTGCACCTGTGTGTATCTATTTGTGTACTGTTATCGATTTATTTCACTGCACTTGCTATTCTTTGTCTTTGTACTTTTTGAAATTTGTATTTAAATTGTATCTGATTAAATGCAGAAATAAAACAAATCAAATCATATTAAAAAAAATAGAGCAATCCCAACAGAAGGTGGGACCCACCCTTTATGTGTTTTACTTTTGAATCGTTTTTGGATGTCTCAGCCATTCCAAAACTGATTTTCATCAAAGTAACTTTGTTTGAATTCCTCTTAAAATGATTTGCTCTGTTTTATCTCGCAAGTGGTTTGCTGAGATCTCTCAAAAAGTTAAAACCCAATCCTCATTTTTAACAAAAAAAAATTGGAACAAAAGACATTGGAATGCACCTTCCCCTCGACTCAGCATAACTTGCATGTTTCTGTGATATTAATGTGACTAACAAAAGACATGGCGAGGGAACATGCAAGTTATGCTGAGTCGAGGGGAAGGGGCATTCCAATGTCTTTTGTTAAACATTTCAGTACCTTAGCAATAATTGACAGATGAGGTCATCTGAGGAATATTGGTTTGGAAGGATTTTTTTTTGTGGGCGCTCCCAAGTAATCTGAAGAAAAATAAAAGAAGAAATCGTTAAAAATATATGGAATGTTACTAGAAATTCGTTTCACCTCAAAAGTGATGATGAGGGTATCATAAATCAACACAAATCAACATGCATTTGGATTTCAGGGGCCCTTTAATCGCTGTCCAGAAGTTTGCGCGCGAAAACAGGTAATATATTGAGAAACATTTTGGTCAGTGGTTACTGTTGCATGGGACGGCAATGGTTAATTGATTATAGTGTGTCTGTGCACGGACCTTTGCCTTCTTTATCACTCCTTTTGACTAATCTGCATATAAACAAGATCTACTCCCCAAGACTCCCAGGCTACTAATGGGTAGATGAGCCGATTGTGTATATAGGGTCAGTGTCATACAGGAATAAAGTGCTGCTGATTTTACAGACACTGACAGACTTGAATTTCGAACACAGCGCTTCAAACTCAAGGTGAGGAAGTACCATAAATAATCATAACCTTAACTGAAATTGTGACAACGTTTTATATTGCCCACTGTATGGTGTTTTCCACACAGATATCCGACAAGGTTGGGAAAATGCTGCTTAGTATACTATGAACTAATAAGGCATTGATTTTGACGGACTATTCTAGTGCGAAATAGTGAGAAAACAAGCAGTGCGGCTCACATTACAACGGTGAGTTAATCCTTCAACGCGTATATGCAGCCAAATGCATGTACAATGTAATAGTTTAACTATTATACAGGCTTAACTTTCAGTGGGATTGGTTATGATATAAGATATGTATGGAAAAGTGTGATGCTGTCTGAATAGGAATGTCAAGACTATTATACTAAATTTGATCAATACTCACATGATTTAATATCGATGGGAATCTTGGGATATGTTTTTTTTTGCAGATTATGATTTGTCCAACTAAGGATTTCCACGATGCTACATCGCAATTGATAGTGTTGAAATGAAAGCTCTATAGCTGCCCCTTTCCGACAACAGCGTCAAATTCTACTCAAAATTCTATTGGCATGCTAGATACTGACTTACATTTGAATTTTTTACAAAAAGAAAAACAAAACCTTACAAACTTGCACCAGTCCTATCTTCTCTTCGTTGAATCCGTCTTTATAAACCTGATAATTTCTTATTCCCCTGATTGTAGCTCATACAAGACACAATCTGCTCCTATTTCCTTCCGGAAAAGATTCATCATTTGTAAGCCGTCATACTACTATGCAGCCCTCGTTCTTCCGACCCAGATACAATGTACCAAAATACAAACAAGAGAGAGACTCTGACAATGACTATATTGTTCAGAAGCAAGGGCTGCAACTACATTATTTCTGTAATTCAAGTATCATCCAAAGATACATGCACTACACTTAGATCAATTCTATACTGTCTGATTTGTCGAGATAATTCTGCATTGTGTTGGTTTTAGTGTGTGTAACAACACATAATTAGCACGGGGTCCTAAAAGGCAGAATTAGATGGAATTACCCTAGTAAAGACAGCCACAAATGGTGTTTCCATAGAAGATATTCTGTCATTTCTCAGGTATAGATCCCAGCAGCGCATGTGATATATTCCTTATTCAGATGGCCTCTTTCTGTGTCTCTTCAGTTTTCAGAAACGGTCATCATTCTCAAGATGGCCAAACCACTGACGGTGGCCATCGCAGTCGGATTCTTGACGGTGGCCGTTGTCGCTGCGGTGTTGTGTGGCGTCCTCCTCCCCGAAGATTCGCCACCACCGCTTCGAAAATACGCCGCGTCCATCGCGGGAAGCGAAATCGAGATAACGAGATATTCCAACGTCACGCTGCTGAGAGGAGAGCTTGGTGTCACACTCGACAAGGAGATCATGCCCTGCGCCACCAGCGACGAGGTAGGGAAAGGGCGAAAACTGAGAGAAAGAAGGTGTCTACTGTCCTTTCATCAACATTATACTTTTTAGATTTAATTTCACGATCGTAGGCATACAACATACACACATTCAACTTCGCCTGTATAATAACATAATGTCGACTTCGCACAAGTCGAAATATTGTCAGTAGACAAAAACTATACCGCGGATGGATATCAATGTGTTGTGCATTAATCTATTGTGTAAACCAATACTCACGTTAAGTTGAAAGATATTCTCCGCTCTCGTTGCATGCAACTTAAAACACATAGTAGGGGTTCCTATCGGCACAAAAAAAAAACTTTGAGGAAAAACAAACGTTGACCATAAAATCTATTTTTACTTCTTGTGCTTCTTACAGACATTATAATTTCAAGCTCTTACAACATAAAGAAGCATACTATACATAATAATACATACACTGACATATCCAATGCATGCACAAGAAAGCACTGATTCCGTTGAGCGAAATCGTGCAAATTCACCACCCATTGTAACAATCTGTGCAAAATGAGTCATATTGTCGTCATGTTTGACATTGGCCTCCTTTAATATGCTTACATCGATGTATGTGATGCTTAGAGGGTCGACAGACCCATCATACTATGTTCTTTTTTCTCTCTTTCTTTCTTTC
Source organism: Diadema antillarum (assembly GCF_040938485.1). Lineage (NCBI taxonomy): Eukaryota > Metazoa > Echinodermata > Echinoidea > Diadematoida > Diadematidae > Diadema > Diadema antillarum. The sequence continues at coordinate 136,099 of NW_027271844.1, read as the reverse complement.
TGTCCATTATCATTGGTTATTAGAAATCCTCACGGAAGTTCTAACAGTATCCCCCGAATCTCTCCTCTATTTCGTTCATTTCAACACCTCAGAATGTTATTGAATGCCAGGAATGGGAGTCTGAAGCAAGACTGGAGGTGAGTGAGGAAGGAGGGGATGACGTCACTTGTCATCACTTCAAATGGAGTGCGACCTCAACGGACACTGTCCTGCAAGACTGCTACGACATTGACGACGCTTACTGGTATGGTACTGGTGCCATCTTCAACCAGCACTGGCCGCTCAACGAGTGGGATCAGCCAATGAGAATTTACGCGTCGGCGAATATCTATCGCGACCCGACATGGTACGGTTCTTTGGTTGAGCGCTACTGGGTGTCGTCGAGTGGCGTGGCGATCCGCGTTTCCCACAACACCCCACTCTACGTCAGCATCAACCACAGGCAGAATGGCAAGATCTGCTTCAGAGGGGCGTACCCTTCGGACGAAGATACCTACACTTCCTACAAAAACCCGGACAGCTCGGCTCCAATTTTAGACTACAGAGTATGTACGGCCGAGAACGTCCGCCGAATCCACGAGTACATGACCAACAGATTTGTAAAGAAACCAACCGGTCTACCGGATGTTCGAATGATGCGGTCCCCCATCTGGTCAACGTGGGCGCGCTATAAGAAGTTTATCAACCAGAGCACTATTCTCGACTTTGCACACGAGATCTTGGATAACGGATTTAACAACAGTCAGCTTGAAATCGATGACGGTTACTCGTACAGAAACTTCGGAGACTTCATCTTTGATGAGGTGAAGTTCCCTGATCCAGCTGGAATGATTCGAGACCTTCACGATCTAGGTTTTCGCGTAACGCTGTGGATAACACCATTCGCCAACCAGAATACGGATGCGTGGGTAGAAGGCGACGGCCGCGGTTACTGGGTGCAGAATGCAGACGAGACAACGGCTGAGGTTCTTTGGTGGAATGGTCCGCGCGCAGGAATGCTTGACGCCACGAATCCAGAAGCCGTTGATTGGTTCGTCTCAAGACTAAAGCAGGCGCAGGCAGAATTCGGCATTGACTCATTCAAATTTGACGCTGGCGAGACGCAGTACCTTGGCAACCATCGCACCTACAAGCTGCTGAGAAATCCGTGTGAATACACGACGAAGTGGGTCCAACTTGCCGAGCAGCTTGGCTCACAAATCGAAGTCAGGTCTTCCTTTGAAAATCAGCGACAACCCACTTTCCTACGTATGATGGACAAGGACTCAAAGTGGGGCTGGGACAACGGACTTAAAACCTTGATCACTACTGCGCTCACCTACAGCGTCCTTGGGTACTCTTACGTTCTACCCGACATGATAGGCGGTAACGGCTACCCTTTCTTTGGGATTTTCCCCGACAAAGAGCTCTACATTCGCTGGCTGCAGATCACCGCTTTCCTTCCCGCCATGCAGTACTCGATCTCTCCCTGGCAGTTTCCCGACCCGGCGGTCACCGACATTGCGCGCAACTGGACCAATTTCCATGAGAGCGTGATCACGCCCATGCTCGTGAGGCTGGCAGAGGAAGAACTGATTCCGCACGGAAAACCACTGATTCGCCCTCTGTGGTGGATTGCGCCAGATGACCCCGAAACGTTTACCGTCGATTCTCAGTTCCTCGTCGGAGACGACCTGTTGGTGGCGCCCATCCTTGAAGATGGAGGGCGAAGCCGTGACGTATACCTTCCGGCTGGTCAGTGGGTTGATGAAACTCATGGGGCTACTGTCGACGGGGGAAAGTGGTTGGAAAGTGTCAGCTGCGAGCTACATGAAGTTCTTTACTACACAAGACAGGGAGTGTAGACTTTAAAGAAAACAACTTCTTCACATTATTAAGATTGTACACATTGTACAAAACTGTCCTTTTTTTTTCTTTTTTTTTTGCTTAGATGATATCACTGCTGTCATCCTGTGCTCATTACCAAGTGATAATTGCCTAAGCATTGCCAAAAGAGGTGACTGTTGGAACGTGTATAAACACATTTAATTATAAGGCCGTGAGATATATGCCTATGCGTTTTTAATAACACTTGATATACACAAGGTCATAATTGGCTTTATAGACAAGAGATCAAACTTCTTGCCAACTAAAATTATCGCGTTATTTCGACGACATCACTATGAAGAAACTTTTTTTTTTCCGGCAAGTTATGATAGTAATAATTATGATATGTGATTGACGATCATTAAATGTCAACTCGTTGATAATAGTGTTACTTTAAGCCTCCTGTGCCAGGGACATTTGACAGTGTGTACAACACTGAGGTTTTCTGTGTCAATCGGCATTCAAATCACGTCCATGGTTAATCACATAGAAGAGAGACAAAACAAAAAGTTGTCTGATATACACAACGCCGCCGTTCATTTCAACGGCATGATGGATAATGCTGCTGGCTCTCTTCTTAAATTGCAGTCAGCGTCCATGTGTAGGCCTATGTATCAACCTGCCCATGTGTATGTAGCAACCTTTCGTGTTGTACACACACACACAAAGCGGTATGTTTGATGATCAAATAGGCCTATACTGTCTTCCCTGTATGGTATTGTAATGTCGTGTTGTACTTTTTTAACTCCAGTAAATTGGTAAATAGGAAGGCCTACAATAAAAAGGTATAATTTATGTTATGGCAGCAACATATCTGCTTTGGTGCCATTTTTAACGTCTGCATAATCTTTATCGCATGACACGCCCTTCACTCTAACACGTGTCTTGACTATATGCTCAAAGATACAATGTGTGCAATACAAATAGTGACAATTTGCGCGCTGATTGTTCGATCAAGATATTGTGTAAACGTTTTTCCAGTTTGGATGACCCAAGCTGCATGGTCCCATGTCCTACCAGTTCAGTGGCATTGTGGGTGAGTTTGAATAGAGGTTGGAAAGGATTATCCAAATGAACATTATCCTAGTGATTATCCAAGTAAAAAGTGAATATTTGTGAATGACAGGATTAACGTCGCAATTATTCGAATGGATAGCGAAATTATAGAATAAGCAATTCAGAAACAATGTTGTGCTTGCTAACACTTTTTTTTCGTAAATATCGTTTTGTAGCTTTAAGTGGTAATTCAATGAGCAGCAAACAATCCATGCAGTCAGCGAATTCCTACTTCTTCTTGATGCAACAAAGCCTACATAATATAAGGCAGTGTTGAGCTAATTAAACTTTACCAGCGCTTGGTACTTTGCGTTTATGTTTCTTCGTTTGTTTGTTTGTTTATTTGTGTGATGTCTCCAATATATATATATATATATACAATTGTATATATATCTATATATAATATGAAGATGTTTATTTATTTATTTATTCATTCATTTTGTTAGTTAGTACTTGTTAGTAAGTTACGTATTTTACTTATTCATATACAGGGCTCTACGTGAGCGATGGCCATGGCCACTAGAAATAGATGTCGAGCCACCAAATTTCATATTCGAATATTTTAGTGGTCCGAATTGGCCTCCAGCAGAGAAAAGAGTTATTGTCAAGCCCTGATAATGTGTATGTGAGTGGATGTGTGTGTGTGTGTGTGTGTGTGCGTGTGTGTGTGTGTCTATCGGTATTTAGCAAAGTTGGAGAAGTAATAATGGCAGGACTATCTCGTATAGAGCAGTGGTAATACTTTAATAAGAGGCCAATTGTGGATAGCAAGAGTACACGTGCTTTTATTGTAGAGTTGTTGTTATGGTTGATAGTGATCTTTCTTCATCCAGAAGTATTATTATGTTAAGTGCCTTCTATTGTGTTTTGAATATTCTTTGACCTATATAGCCCACTTGGGAAGGGCGGAGTAAATCTTGCTTTTATTACTGAGTCATCAAAGTTTAGCTTTGTGGACTTCCATCTTACTGGCTTGGTTGGCGTAACCTCTTGCATGTTTGCCCTCCCTGAAATCATTTGGGCTGATGATCGCATATTATTTGTTTACATGGCACCTTATAATGCATGTATTGTACGTGGAATGGGGGTATAATGAGCACAATGTTTGTAATCACAAGTCGGCATAATCATTTCGAGATTAGCTTATGGCATTGTTAATGTTGTTATACCCCTCCCCCAATCCGTGTCGAATGGACGGCATGCATGTTCTTTAATTCTCCGGTATCTTAGAGGCTGTTATTTTTCGCGCGATGAATATCATACGGCCTGAGAATCATTTTCAAAAATTGCATTTGTTTCCATATGTACGTTTTGTAGTACACGATATTGAAAACTTGAATATGTCATTCATTGCCGGCAATTACTAATGAATACAATCTGCTTTGGTTCCCAAGCTCATTTCATCCGCCGTTCACGCTTAGTCATCAAATAATCCACCTCCATGCAGTAACTTCAATTTCATAAACATTTCCTCTGTTGATTAATGTAACCCTGTAAACTATGGACTCACGGTCATAACCTGACAACTGAACTTCATGGGACGAAAGGCTCATATTTTGTTCATGTAAGTTGCTCGTTGAGGTAGTAAGACTCAGCGTTTGAATAAAACTGACCCTCGATCTAGAATCCAGTCGGACAAGAAACAAAGTCATATTCGGCTCTTTGTTTACAACATTATCGTCTCAACACAAATTCAAAAAACAACAAACAAACATACAATGACATGTATTGACAGAAAGTACTTCATTTGGCTTCTGTGAACAGAATGGACATTGGTCTCAACCTATTCTGTCTTTTATTCGCCTTGTCTAAACTTAGCCTTCATGTAGCTGTGCGTGGACCGAACGGCAATTTGGCGATTCCGTTATAAGCAAATAATTTTCCATTCAACGATCGAGTGAGTAAATTTATCTTCAGGTGGCGATATCTATCTCGCCAACAATGGGAGGAGTAAAGTCCAGGACCAAGACGCACCTACAGGTGTAATTCGAGGGGTGACACGGGCGATAGGGGGCTTTGTTTTACCCCCCCCCCTCCCTTTTTTGATCGAAGATGACTTCGTAGAGTTTGACGGAAAAGGATTCCTTATTCGTTCGAGCAAGAGTTTGTCTATCGACTTTTCTAATTATAGTCAGACTCCAAGGTATTCATGTTTAAAGACAATCCCAAGGTACATTATGATTTTGGAATTTGTTTCCTTTTAAAGCAAATATTAGCTGCCTTATTATCCAATAGGTTCCCTTTGATTGATAGATTTAGGAAAGCCATCGCCCTTTCCCATTTTCTGTAACCTCATTCGCGATGTAAAATGCATACGATTGTTGATTCATTTCGTTCAAGACGTCATAAAGAAAGAATTTGTAAAAGTATTGACGTCTTATTGTAACTTTTCGAGACCGGCTGTACTGACAGAAAAATATATATTTCTATCTCTCAGTCCTCTGTAGCTCCTATCACGTCTATCAATAGGCTTGTATAAATGTTTCTCCTGGTAACTAAAGTTACGTAAAAGTGACGTCGATTTTGTGACATTTCTCAGATTTTATGGTCAGGATATTCTCCTAATCGCTTGCCTGCATTCCTTTTCATTTCGTGACCGCTCTCATAATACCCCAAGGTGATGATTCAATAAGAAACGATCTTAAGATTGATCTCTTATCTTCAACAATGTAAGAGTTCAATGTGACAAGATAATCATTTCTATCACAGTGGAATTAGAGACAGTCAATCGGTTCCTATGAGTTCATACAATAATATTTCGAATCAATTTTTAAGGGACCTAGTCTATCACACTGAGAACGATCTGCATGGTTTAGAGGAGTTTGACTTGTTGCTATAAATCACATGACTTCAACTTTTTTCCTGGGGCCGCTTTCCTATACCGGCACTCGATTGGTCATGCCTTTGTTCGGATGTGTCAGATTTTTGCCAAAGTTTTGAGCGATAAAAATGTCATTTTTATTTGTTTTCATGGCAATGTAAATAGATGCAGATCTATCTACGCTTGTATCTTTGTCTGTCCACTGGGGTCTCAAGGCTACAACAAATCTCATTGTCGGAAGTGGATATCAGGCAAGGCTGGTACAGACGCGCATCAAACCAACCCTGCATGGCTACTATTACAAGAGCTATATATAGGGCGTGCGGTGTAAACGAGCGATAATTAGCATGATTGATATGATCATACTAATCTACGTTATCATCTTGTTCTAAAACATACAGGAATGGACCTATGTGATGGGCTCTGTTTGGAGGACATGAATGTCGTGCTGTCACGTGATTCATCATGGCTGTCAGCGACAACAAGAATGAACGGCGATACCATCACGTCGAAGCGATCCCCCTCCTTAATCTCACGGTGTGCATCACGTGTTTCGTTTGTTGACCTCTTGTACAAGTGTATGTTCTATGATATAAGCAGCATTTCCGCTTGTGTTTTTATCGTTTCGTCTTCATCTTTGCTTACACTTTCTTTCACAGTCACACAATGATATGGATTCAGACCCGACATTCTCAGAGACCAGTTAAATCAGTGGACATATGGAACCAACTTTCAAGCAAGGATTGACTCTTCTTTATTCTTTCTTTAAGGCTGTGGTAGAAAAACTGAACACTGTAGATTCGGTTTCAGCGTAGAAAGAGCTTTGTCTGAAATTAATTTGGCCATCTATTCCGGAAGAACTCACTACTCAACAGTGACTTACCGTCCTGCCATTTATGCAACCAAAAATTCGAAACTGATTGATTGCTGCTCCACAGTAACTTTATTAGTACAATTAAACAAGATGTTTTGATTTACCGTAATACATAGAGTAAAGCCAGAATGTGGTGAAGTTGCCTCAGTAGTGGACATGCACTCAGCAAAAAAGAAAATAAACACTTTTTCGAGGTCATATGTTTCATAGAAGATTTTTATGAAAATCAATGGGTTATATACCATATTGAAGGGAATTCAATTGGTTATTAAGCTCATAGGTTAATTAAAAAGAAAACTTTACGCATGAGTGAGCACATTCGTTTCAGTCCTCCAAGGCACAGAATTAAAAATTGCAAAAATTGACCTGTTCTCTTTCATTTGCAAATTAAATGCCCTTCACGACAACATTGACAACAAAAGACCAGTTTAACATAATAGAGACATGAATGAAATAGGAAAAATAAGTTTTTGTTCTCTTTATCTCTGTATAACCTCTAAGAAAAACAAAGTGGGAAACTAAAGTGGAAAAATAAGAATTTTCTGTCAAGTCAAATTGCAAATGACATAGGGAATAATAAGCGTGAAGATGATTAAATGAGCGGAATTTCTTTATTTATTTCTTTTAATCTAATTGATTTCTAATGCTGTGTCGAATTTTATTACACGACAATCGTTCAAAGTTCCATGTGCCCCTTCAGTCCGGTGAGGTAGAATGCAACGGGTTACGCCCCTATCTGCCTATTTTTAAGTTATACCAGCTTGTGCGAAGAATATCTGGCCAATGATCAAACAAAACCTTGGCATTTTCTTATTTACATCTGCTGCACGTACAGAATTCACCTTATCCCACTTACTGACATTATGTATAGCATTTAGCCACACACCACTCTGTCACTGTATGAGGTCAGTGTTTAGAACTGCATAATTCGCCCGTACGTGTCCAACCACCGACCTTCAAGACAAGTAGCGATCGAAAAGGAAGAAGAAAAATCAGCCTTGGAATTACGGTTCAATGTGCGATTGATTTGTGATTGGAAAATATCATTCGAAAAGGGTAAAGGCATTGAAGAGTTTATTTTGTTGATTGAAGTGAGGCTCACGGCCCCAGTTCTTGTGACCTGGCGTGACTCTGTGCTGCGTTGCGTGCTCTTCTTGCGGGTCCAAAGCTCTGGCGCTCTAGGTGTTATCATGGACGATTATATACGGCATGATAATGATCCCGCATTTTTGTCAAAGTAGCTGATGTCAACTTTCGCATTCCCGATTCCATAGCGAAGATGCTCTTAAACATGTTAAACTCGTGTAATCTTATTCGTCACATGTCCCACACTGTATTCGCAAAGCAACGTACATTAGACCTATATTTTCACTTATAAGATCCTGGGGATATTCTTACTGCAGCTCCAGCCTTCTTGTCCATGGTCGCTCTTAATTCTACTGTGCATATACCATATTGGAAAGTACAGATAAAAGAGGCTGGGTTCTTTAAATCACCACAAAATTTAAGTGCCGAAAATACAAAAACTTTGCTATTTCAGACAAATTCTACAATGCGTTGCCAAATATTAAAGAACAGTTGTAAACTTGGCGATGTAGAGGAATTTTGAAGTTCACAACTTAATTCACACTAACCATTAGCAATCAAATGATAAAGCATTTTGTTGTTTTTTATTACTTGTAGGGTTGCAGAAAGAGTAACGAAGGATCGTCACTGTTCTTCTTTCGCAATCAAAATTAATCTAGGCACATTGCCAAAAGCCCGCAGGACAAATACAATAGTACAATATATTTTGTATATATAGGATGACCTTTGCAAAATGTTTTTCATGCTACTGATTTCTTTATATTTTTTATTTTCACTTTTCGTATGTGCCCCTTCTCTGGAATAATCTTCCTACTCATATTCAAGGTTCAACCTCTATTGAAACTTTCCAAAACATTTGAGCTCTTTAGAACATTAAAATGATTACGCTATTCGTTTCGTTTATTCATTCCAATTAAAAAAAAAAATCAGAGGTTTCAAAATACACGAAACAATGATCAATCGAAATTGAATAAAATTAATGACATAATGCAGACAAACAAAGTTAAAGTTTACATATTTGCCAAATCAAACAGTTCATGGAAATGAAAAAGACAACTAGAGAAAAGCCTTGAGGCCTTGTATGAAATAAGTTCCCTCAGGTATGTATGAGTACTAGAATATGGAGGCACACTGAGTGTTTTACAGTTTAGAGACAAGAACAGAACATGAATTATTTGAACTTTTAAGTGACTTATTCGTGTGGGGGTTTTTTTTTCTCCTGTAAATTGTTAATTTTGATTCAGCGTTCATTTCTTTATACATCTAGAACTGTTAAAAGAGCTTCGAAACTTTTCGCAAGAAGAACTACACAATTTCTTTATATTTCTAATCATTATCACTGACTACCTGACTATAACACCTATTGACAGTTTAGCATTTTTACACATCACAATTTTGCATTTCCAAGTTGTATATCAAAATCGAAGGTACAGAATGCAAACGTGACTCGTATGATACATGCAAAAAGTGTTTTTCCTACCTTTGGTATATCCAAAATAAACATATTGCGACAGTGTCAACACCACGGAGACTAACATGGCATAAATTAGAATGACATGGCATAAATTAAAATGACATTACAGCTGTATTGCCATTCGGGGAAGATGTTATGAAGAAATAACCTTATAAGAATTTACCGATGACGTTGATAGCAGAGGTGATAGCTGTTTACAGTGTCAGGACGGTCATAGTATACAGTATATATTTCTCGAGCATCTGTCGTTGCTGAAGAGATCGTGAATTTCTATCAACTAAGCAATCAATTCAGAAATAAGATTTTATTCGTTAGAAGTTTAATGTAGAGACACTTTTTATCATTATTGTTCCATATTCCACGCTTCGTACAAGTTTTATATTCCATTTGATTTTTAAAAAATACGGTTAACACAACAGTCAGTTTTAGATAAAATTCCCCATATGTATAAGGACATAATAAATGATGTGTAATAATGAGGAACCTAACAAGAAGCAAATTTCGATTGGTTTCTTCATATTTTCCTGCGTCAAAAGGTCATCATGCCGTCCAGCAGAACCGTGATGCTGATTACCGGAGTGACCATCGGAACGGCGGCGATCATCGTCGGGGTCATCTGCGGCGTGTATCTCTCAAACCCGTCGGAGCCACCCGTCCTGCCCGTCAGCAGTGAGGGTGGCATCGACATTCGACATGGAGACGAGGTTGTTCTAATGGGACGAGCTGGAGTCTTCCTGGATGGCACGGCCGAGGAATGTTCCACTACCCGCGAGGTGGGTCTGGAAACATTGATCACGACGCTGTATACACTAGTATTTGGATCACTTTAATGTGATGCGATTAGTTGACAATTATTATTATCGTCGAATGGGCGATCCGTTATCGCAGGCATAAGATCGAGTGATTTATGTGTTTTGAGGCCGCAAAGTATGCTGTTTGTTGCAACAACAACAATGAAGAAGATCTGACAAGCAACCTTTTAATATTGTCCGTCATTTTATTACTTGAAAAGACGGTTTGCAATCTCTCTCAAAAAAAGATAACAGAACAAAACAAAAATGTACAGAAATGAGCTGGGTACGTTCAAACAAGGCTACATTTTAAAAACTAGGCCAAGATAAAGACATTAATTCAACATCTCTGTATAAGGATCAAACGAAGAAGGAATTCACTTTGTCCTCACTTTAGAAAGAGAAACATAAAAATCACCAGAGGGAGGAATTAGGGTAGATTCGTCTTGGTGAATTAATGTGACAGGTAATTTTGCTAGGACCACATTCACACTTAAAATGATGCATGACCTCATTCCTAAAATCTAGCCCGCACAGAACAATTACGCACGCACTGCATAAAAAGTTCAGGAACAGAAGTTCTGAAATATTTCCTTTCACGTGCATGTATCGTTCTTACCAAAGTGGAACTTCTTTACTATTCTGTTCATTCCATTAACATTCCAAAAAAAAACGAATCTCATAGATGTACTTCGACACTATAAACATGGCTATGTTCTGTACCTTTTTTTCAACCCAGAATGGCGTACAGTGCCTCCAGTGGGGTTCCAGAGCGAAACTTGAAATAACTCAAGAAGAATTTGAGGAGAACGGAGTGACCTGTCATCGCTTCGTGTGGCAGGCAGTGCCTGATGGGGTCGTCCTCCAAGATTGTTACGAGATCGGAGACGAGCAGTGGTTTGGTAGCGCCACGCGCTTCTTCCAGCACTGGCCAATCAATGAATGGAACGAGTCTATGACGATGTACGTGTCCGGGGACATGTATGCAAATTACAACGACTACGGATCGGTACTTGAACGATATTGGTTGTCTTCAAAGGGCGTAGCCATACGTGTTTCCCGCAGGACACCTCTGCACGCAAGCGTCAATTATAATAACGATGGCCAGATTTGTTTGAAAGCGGATTACGCAGAAACATACTACCCAAATCCAAATCCAGCCAGCACCAATGTCTCTTTGGATTACACCATATGCTCGGCAGAAAACATTCGGGTAGTCCATGATTACATGACGGCTCGTTATGTCAGGAAACCAGAGGGTTTACCCGATGTCCGGATGATGAGATCACCGATTTGGTCAACATGGGCGCGATACAAGACGACCGTTAGTCAAGATATAGTTCTCAGTTTTGCGGACGAGATCCTTGCCAATGGTTTCAGCAACAGTCAGATAGAAATCGACGACGGATACAACTGGCCAAACTACGGAGATTATGAATTTAATGAGAGCAAGTTCCCCAACGCGACAGCGATGGTGCAAGAACTCCATGAGAAAGGCTTTAGGGTGACCCTCTGGGTTACGCCTTTCGCCAACAAATTCAACACGAGCGCATTTGCAGAGGGAGATCGGCTTGGATACTGGGTGAAGGATGAAAATGGTGAGACGGCTCTAATTAGCTGGTGGGCTGGAACGCGGGCTGGTATGCTAGACGTGACAAACCCTGATGCGGCTGATTGGTTCGTCCGGAGGCTGGAAGACGTCCGCACCACGTACGGCATCGACTCCTTCAAGTTCGACGCCGGGGAGACCAACTACCTTGGCAGCTACAAAACTCAGCAGGCAATCGTCAATCCGTGTGAGTACACTACGGGCTGGGTGAATCTCGCAGCGCGACTCGGCACCCAGGTAGAAGTCCGAGTCGGCTTCGAGACCCAGCGTCAGCCAATCTTCGTCAGGATGATGGACAAAGACTCAATCTGGGGATGGAACAACGGTCTGAAGACACTCATCACATCGGCCCTGACTTTCAGCGTGCTGGGCTACCCGTACGTCCTTGCGGATATGATCGGGGGCAACGTCTACGAAGGTGGGTTCCGGAATACATATCTTCCCGACAAGGAACTCTTCCTCCGATGGCTCCAGATCACCGCCTTCATGCCGTCCATGCAGTACTCAATCTCTCCCTGGCAATACGTCAATGACACCGAGGTCGTCAACATCTCGCGACGCTGGACGGAGTTCCACGAGAACGTCATCACCCCAAAACTCCTGCAACTGGCGGAGGAGGAGACGCTCACCGAAGGGAAGCCCATGATACGCCCTCTATGGTGGATCGCACCGACTGAGCGGGAGGCTCTTCTCAGCGACGACGAGTTCCTGGTCGGCGACGATCTCCTTGTCTCGCCGATTGTGGAGGAGGACGCCCGTTCTCGAGATGTTTATCTCCCGGCTGGAAGATGGCGAGATGAACTTCACGGGACGGAGCACGATGGCGGAGGTTGGCTGAGGGAAGTGGAAGTACCTCTCTCAGAAGCTCTGTATTACACAAAAGTTGCAGACTCGTCCTAATTCAAGAGATCAGTGTCATCCTTGTCATGCTTGTGCAGGAAGAAGCTTGTCGTGACGTATGATTAGTCTTTCCAACTGTATAAAAGATGTGGTGAAGATTAAATTGTGCAATTAACTGATATTACGCTGGTGATGAAATTTCCGACAAATTCATGCTCTATTTTGAATGGACATGCAATCTATTATGATTGCATTCTCGTGGATACACGAAATGTCAGTGGTTCATTCGCGGTCCTTACCTCGCGAAGCCCTTGTTAGCCTCGTGTCAGTAAGAAAATTGTTTTTCGATCAGCTTATTTACCTGGTCGGGCATGGTACAACACCTTTCACAGCGTATTGGAAATTGAACAAAACACAAATGAAAAAGATTATCATATGTTTAGAAATGGAATTCCTTCAAGCATTCAACGATACACTGAATAAACGATATATCAATTGTATAATATATTTTTTTCATATTTTCTCAACTCATGGAATTCGATATAATGTTTATTATACATTTGTCCTTACTATACTTCACCCATGGTTCATTACACATCCGCTGCATTCTACTGTATTATAGTGAAATTGCCGTCCTTCTGTGCACTACTTAGCAAAAGTTAATAAGACTACAGAAATTGAGATGATACGTTAATGCACTGTTCTCCCTGTCGCCAGTGCCAAATGAGCAGCTTGAAAGTGATAGAAAAAAAAATAGCGTTGTACTCTTGAATCATAAGCCACGAGTTGATACTTCCCACCTATCCCCATTATTTTGTTGGTTGAGTACAGGCCCAATCAAGCCAATCATGGATTATACTACCGTCAACATTTTGGTTTCTTTGCTTCGATTCCCGGTTTATCCTTGTCATAAATGTCAACCTTGGCACACATTACATATATTAAATAGCACGTGGTGTTTATCTGCACGGAGCTGTCGATCCTGCAAACAATTAATTTAACGCTATGTAATTTCACAGCTCCGAGGACCAGATAATGCCCTTACCCAGGCTCGACACTAACGGTGGCCCGGTGGCCCGGGGCCACCAAAAACGCAAGTCGGGCCACCAAAATTTCAGAAATGAAGAATTTGGTGGAGTGATCGGGCCACCAAAAAAGGTCGGATGTTTGCCTTTGGGCCACCAAAAATAAAAGTTAGTGTGGAGCCCTGCCTTACCACTTCCAGTTAGTGACCGCAAGGAGTTTCAAATCAGATTTGCATTAATCGTGGCTTTGAGGTTTTGTGTTTTATCGAACAATGTACCTATATATACGATTCAAACGACTCTGGTCCTTGAACAAACTGTGTATTCACTAATAACTTTGCCAATGTTAGTCCCATTCTGTTTAACCTGCATGCACTTCTGTTGTAGTTAGAGGCTACTAACATTCTGGAAAGTACCGGTAAATATAGTGGTTTGGAAGCTAGACTATTACTCACGTGGCATTGACGTCAGATCCAACCTGTCAAAATAAGACACTAATTTGCTACGAGAAAGAAGCGATCTTCTGTCTGTCAGTGATATAGCGATTTACTTTCGGGGTAATATTTTGTAGTCTTTGCCGAGGCTGACTTAAGAGGGCACTTTCATCGGAAAGGCTCAAAAAAGCACAAAACAGTCTGTAAGGTAGGCTAAATTTCCATCTACATGACATGTTTCTGCAAGCACCAGTTCTATTATGTGATAGTTTGGCTGATTTGAAATGAATTTGCACTGTTCTGAAAGTCAGCAAGGAAAATATAAGGCCTAGCAGTGTTGTCACTTGTTTGATGTGTTTTGTCTTTGATTCCATTGTTATCGTTGAAATCATCTTTGCTGCAATCTTTCTTGACTTAGTTTTCTGTGTTACACGTTTTGTTTCTAAGCTGCTCAAACACACTATATAGTAAAAGTGGTCTATCAATAAAATATTAAACGCTGCAGTTGTGTTCAGTAGAGCTTTTGATGCCTGGAAAAAAAAAAACATTCAGGATAATGTAACAGACTTACGTATGAAATTAGATGAGATATGTTAAGATTATTGTATTCTGTTTGAAAATGTGTCTACGAAAAAAAATGTTGAAATTGAAAACTATCTATTAAAAGGAACAAAACACTAACGGGGAAGATCTTATATGTTGACGTGTCCGACGGTCTGGTAAATAGAGGCGATTACTAAAATGAAGAGGGCACGGAAGGAAGAAAATAATTACATTGTATGAGGAGAAAGTAGACGAGAAAAAGAGGAGGAGCAGGAAGAAGATTATGATGATGATGATGAGGAGGAGGAGGAGGAGGAGGAGGAGAAGGAGGAGAAATGGAAGGGGAGAGGAGGTCGAGAGTACATGACAAGAATATGGGAGGGGAAGAAAAAGAAAGAAAAGCATGATGTGAATGGGGAAGGCAAGGGTATAGGAAGATTATCTCATTGTTGCCAATGATCAAGTTCAATGACGCACGTAGGTACATTATGACATTTGTAGAATTTATGTCACCCCCACCACCCCACACATTGCAAGTTATACTTACAATGAATAGCAACTTGTAGATGGAAATGACAACCATTACATGTCACATTTTTGTGAAGGGAATGAGACCCAAATGCACATGACTGTGATTGTATATAGTGCATGCAGCAAAATTAATAGAAAACAATTACAAAATGAACGCCAGTGAATGGCGAGATGACTAGCATCATAATAATACTATGTTTATTTGTTCAATAACGAGAAATTAATGATCTAAAAAAGAAAGGAAAAGCATTTCAATTCTGTAGTTGTGGCATGATTTTCTTATTTACTGACCAAATCATTTGCGCTTTTCTTATTTGCGACTTATCTTCATGACTCGATAGTAATAGGGAGCTAAAAACAAAAATAGGAATATAATAATGGGAAGAAGTTGGTTGAGAAATACAGTTCCTACACTGCGCACACGAACATACACAGAAAGACTTGCAGACAGACATACAGACACCAACACACACACACACACACACACACACACATACATTAAGATACTTATTTCACAACCGACTTTTTTTCAACTTCATTCATCGTATATTTATTTTCGCTCCCGGTTACTTGAAAGATACGTGTGCAATAATTACATGACTATCTTCAGTTTGAGATTGTTGCAGGCGATGACAATTCATTATTCCGAAGGTTTGTTATACCGAAGGTTCGTTCTGCCGAAAGTTCGTTTTTTCGGAGGTTCGTAATGACGAAAAGTGAAATAGGGTCCGTTATTCCGAAGGATTGTTTATCCGAATGCTTCGTTATTTCGAAGGTTTTTTATTTCGTAAAGATTTGAAAGCTCGTAATTCTGAAAATGAAATAAACTTCATTTAGTGACAAAATACGGTGTTGAGAATATAATGAAAATTGAATGAATACACGCAAGTGTAGGCCCAAATGTGTCAGTGCGAGTGTTTGTTTATGTAAAATGTGTGAATGTATGTGTGTGCATTAATGATGTGTGAATGAGTGTGTCTGTATATAATGTGTGTAAATTAGTGTGTGTATGTGTATGTTTTTGTTGATGGCATAATAGTAATACATATACTGCTTGAGTGCAATTCCTATCATTAGTTTTTGCGTGACCTCTGTTAAGTAGGCGATATCTAATCTTTTGTTATTTTTTACAGGTACATACCGCTCAAAGTTCCTTGTACCTCCTTCTTAATCAGGCCAATGCACGTAGAATTCAAGGGGCTACGCCCTATTTCTTATGATATGCGAAGACGATCTAGAAAATGTTCAAGTGCACCTTGACATTTTCTTATTTACATTAGCGCGCACTGAATATTGTACCCTTTATCCCTATTTCAAGGCAGTACATAATTATCTCACAACATACCAGATACGACCCTGACATTGAAGTCTGTCTTTACAACTGAATTATGACAGCTCTAAGACCACAGACCTTCAAGACAAGCAGAAATCGAAAAGGGAGAAGAAAAATTACCTTGGAATAACGATTGATTGTGTGATCGATTGGAGACTGGAATATTTCATCCTTAAAAGGTATAAAGACTTGGAAGAGTGGAGCCTACGAAGCTGTGTTGCGTATACACTTCATGGATCTACTGTATGCTCTTGCGCTCCCTTGTCGTACGTCTATAACCATCGACATATTGATATACTGATATGTTGGTATATTGATATGTTGGTATATTGATATGTTGGGAGATTAATATATTGATAGACTTTATTATATTTATACGGTTCAGCATTTTTGTCAAAGTACATAGCTTATAAATCAGTATTCGCATTCTTGAGTCTACTAATATGACTTATTCATTCATGTCCCACATTGTATTTAACTCTACACATAAACTAACAATATGTCCCGTACGGGGATTTTTTCTTTCTTTCTTTCTGCAGATATCCCTTTTGTCTTTGGTAACTGTTTTAACGATTTTGCTGTGTATTCCACACTCGAAAAATTACAGATAAGGCTGGTTAAAATCGTTAAGTTTACATGAAGACAAAAGGTTAAAAAAAATGCAAACTTTCCAATATGAAAACTGCCTTTAATAGTTTGAAATTGCCTATAATCGTTTAAAATGTGTTGCAAGGGGCCGTTATAGGGGCCGTTCTAGGGGCCGTTATAAACCAGGCGATTTAGAGGAATTTCATAGCCTGCAACTGAAATGCACGTTTGCATTTTAGCTTTGATGGGGCTCAAATGAAAGGGTAGGCTTAATTCTATGTTACGAAATATTAGAAATTCCTGTTTAAAATGTGGTTTTGGGGGACTTAAAGAAAGGACAACAAAGGAAGACATTAAGCTTCTTCTATAGGGCCTAGTCTTACGCACTTTCCGTCTACTCAAAAATCCAGCAAAATAGTTGCATGATTACGGGCTTTATAAAATACGTTTCATGATCCTGATTTTTTTTTTTTAGTCCCTAGTTTTTTGTATGTCACATGACAACCGTCGTATATCATTGCTATATGAGAAGTTACACCATATTCCAGATATAGGTTTTGTTGGTTTGTTTGTCTGTCTGTCTGTCTGTTTGCTTCTTTCTTTGTTTGTTTGTTTGTTTGTTTGTTTGTTTGTTTTCATGGCAAGAGTATAGCCCACGGCCCTCCACTCTAGTATGTTTGGTTAGGCCGTATTGCTGACCTACTAAGTGATGAACTTCCTGATGTGTTTAGAATTTCCAAAGGTGAACTTCCTGATGCCTAAGCTTGCTGAGCAGTACAACCAATCAACATGTATGTTTGTGTTTACAGGACTTCATGGACAAACACGCCCCTGTGTAGACTGTACTTATCTAACTAGAACCTAACGTCCCATAGTACCATGAGGACTACTGGTAAAGGAAGCAGGACACGAGAAAAGGCGTGCTGGGCGCCGTTTAGCTTTATATATAGATTAATGAATAGATGATTAAATAAAGTTCGGTAAATAGGAAATCTACGGAGAAAAGTGTCGGTTATGTAATGGTATTTTGTCCCTTTTTGCCACGAATCAATTCAAGATCCTTTTCGTCAACTTCAACATCATCCATTTACCCGCCCACCTTTACACTTAGCGTAGTCTGGTTTCCAGATCCTTTGCCAGCGGTACTCCTTTTACGAAATGCGCCCTCTGCGGCAACAAAGTCGCTGCCTTTGCCGAAGGCAATTAAGGGTCTGCTCTCATTCGCTTCAAATGGGAGGAGCCTAAGATTTTACTCAGTAACCCCCCAGTGGAAGAGGGCAATCGCTCTGTCATTACGTAATGTGCAAGGGGTTACGTCAGCAGGACCATCCAGCCAAAGCTGCTAATTCTTTTGTCGTTAGAGGGCGTTAATATTCTGGGAAGGAAATAAGCACGACCAGACGGTCTGGAAGCCAGACTACACTTACCGGTACCTGATCTCACCCAAACAGATTATGTTACATGTATAAAGCTCAGATCATTAGCCGGATCTCGTCCAGCCCACATTGGTCCTTGCTTGGTACAAAAAACAAAACAAAAAATCGTTACGGTGATAGGGTTCTTTCCATTTATGCACCCCCCTTCTCTGGATATCCCTACCCATATTCAGAACTCAACTCCAGTTGACACTTCAAAAAGAAACTCAAGAATTACTCATTTGAAGAACAATATCGATGATTATGCGATGATTAACTTGTAATTGGTTTATGTGTGGTTGTTTCTCCTGCAATACTCTTTGTACCGTAAAATCACATTTTCATTATCGAGTGGTACATAAAAGGACAGAAAATTTCGAAATGTAAACATGATTCGTAACATGAAGAGTTCCTTTCCTAAATGAATAAAATGCGATACATAAGTCCAAACATAAGAACAATTATTATGTTGGAGAAACAAATTTATTAAGAATGGTAATGGGGCTGACTGCAGAGACAATATTGTTGAAAATATTAGTATGTTGAAAGTAAATAATTGCCATGAAAATATGTCATCCTATGCTTTTATTTACACAACATTATTCACCCAAACTTACGGAGATCGTTTATGTCTTTCAATCAAACAATCGGAATACAAAAATGAGACTTAAAAAGTGAGAGACACACTTTGAGACAAATTTGCAATTGTTTTTTCATAATTTGTTTTCTCTTTTTTTTTTAAAGGTCATCATGCCGTCCAGCAGAACAGTGATAACGATTACTGGAGTGACCATTGGCGTAGCGGTGGCGATCACAGTCGCGGTCCTCTGCGGCGTGTATCTCTCAAACCCGTCCGACGCGGAGCCACCCGTCCTGCCCGTCAGCAGTGAAGGTGGCATCGAAATTCGACATGGAGACGAGGTTGTTCTAATGGGACAAGCTGGAGTCTTCCTGGATGGCACGGCCGAGGAATGTTCACCTACCGGCGAGGTGGGTCGAGAAATATCGATGAGGGCACTTTTCATACGTGTTTAGATCACTTTAATGTGGTGATAATAAATAGACAATTTAATCATTGGATGGGCATTTCGTTGACTAAAGCAGTCATGGGTAGCTCCATGACACAGTGATTAATACATGTATATAATGTGTTTAAAGACTGCAAGTTATGCTGTTTGTATAGCTACAATATATATATATATATATATATATATATATATAATGATATCATGCAGCCTTTTCAATATCGTCAGCCGTTATTACATTACGTAAAACAAGGTTTACAATATCTCTCAATAATATAGAAATATGAGATGGGTAAATGGAGCATTACAAACAAGGCTGCAGTTTCACAACTGTGGCGAAACGAAAACATTTCTATCAAACAATCTGATAGAATTAAAGATGAAAATGAAAGCCAGTCTGTTCTTAGATTAGAAAGTAGGTTAGTTGAGAAGCAGCATGAAAGGGTGGTACTGGGAAAGATTCGTTTATGGCAAATTGCGTGTGCCTTCACAAGGTGGCTTGAAACATTGATATTTATAAATGCTCTCTTTTCAACCCAGAATAGCATACAGTGCCTCCAGTGGGGTTCCGGGGCGCGACTAGAGATAGCTCAAGAAGAATTTGAAGAAAACAGAGTAACTTGCCATCGCTTCGTGTGGCAGGCCGTGCAGGAGGAGGGTAGCGAGGGCGTCCTCCAAGATTGTTACGAGATCGGGGACGAGCAGTGGTTTGGTAGCGCCACGCGCTTCTTCCAGCACTGGCCAATCAATGAATGGAACGAGTCGATGACGATGTACGTGTCCGGAGACATGTATGCAAATTACAACGACTACGGATCGGTACTCGAACGATATTGGTTGTCTTCAAAGGGCGTAGCCATACGTGTTTCCCGCAGGACACCTCTGCACGCAAGCGTCAATTATAATAACGATGGCCAGATTTGTTTGAAAGCGGATTACACGGAAACATACTACCCAAATCCAAATCCAGCCAGCACCAATATCTCTTTGGATTACACCATATGCTCGGCAGAAAACATTCGGGTAGTCCATGATTACATGACGGCTCGTTATGTGAGGAAACCAGAGGGTTTACCCGATGTTCGGATGATGAGATCACCGATTTGGTCAACATGGGCGCGATACAAGACGACCGTTAGCCAAGATATAGTTCTCAGTTTTGCGGATGAGATCCTTGCCAACGGTTTCAGCAACAGTCAGATAGAAATCGACGACGGATACAACTGGCCAAACTACGGAGATTATGAATTTAATGAGAGCAAGTTCCCCAACGCGACAGCGATGGTGCAAGAGCTCCATGAGAAGGGTTTCAGGGTAACCCTCTGGGTTACGCCTTTCGCCAATAAAATCGGTTCGACAGCGTTTGGAGAAGGAGACGATCTTGGATACTGGGTGAAGGATGAAAATGGTGAGACGGCTCTAATAACCTGGTGGGCTGGAACGCAGGCTGGCATGCTAGACGTGACAAACCCTGATGCTGTGGACTGGTTCGTCCAGAGGCTGGAAGACGTCCGCACCACGTACGGCATTGACTCCTTCAAGTTCGACGCCGGGGAGACAAACTACCTTGGCAGCTACAAAACTCAGCAGGCAATTATCAATCCGTGCGAGTACACTACGGGCTGGGTGAATCTCGCAGCGCGACTCGGCACCCAGGTGGAGGTCCGAGTCGGCTTCGAGACCCAGCATCAGCCAATCTTCGTCAGGATGATGGACAAGGACTCCATCTGGGGCTGGAACAACGGTCTGAAGACACTCATCACATCGGCCCTGACTTTCAGCGTGCTGGGTTACCCGTACGTCCTTGCGGATATGATCGGGGGCAACGTCTACGAAGGTGGGTTCCGGAATACATACCTTCCCGACAAGGAGCTCTTCATCCGATGGCTCCAGATCACAGCATTCATGCCGTCCATGCAGTACTCAATCTCTCCCTGGCAGTACGTCAATGACACCGAGGTCGTCAACATCTCGCGAAGCTGGACGGAGTTCCACGAGAACGTCATCACGCCAAAACTCCTGCAACTTGCGGAGGAGGAGACGCTCACCGAAGGGAAGCCCATGATACGCCCTCTATGGTGGATTGCACCAACTGAGCGGGACGCTCTCCTCAGCGACGACGAGTTCCTGGTCGGAGACGATCTCCTTGTAGCGCCGATCGTAGAGGAGGGCGCCCTCTCTCGAGATGTTTATCTCCCGGCGGGAAGATGGCGAGACGAACTTCACGGGACGGAGCACGATGGTGGAGATTGGCTGCGGGAAGTGGAAGTACCTCTCTCGGAAGCCCTGTATTACACTAAAGTTGCAGACTCGACCTAATTCCAGAGGAGTAGCTGCTTATATCATCCATATTTTGTATTGTATTTTCACCTTTCATTTTTTCATGGAATTGCCTCTTTAATTGATTTGTAGTTACTTAAATATGGATGATGATTTTCTGCAACTACTTAAACCCTTTGAAGACTCGTGCAACTTAGACCTCCCCGAAAGTGACAGAATAATCAGTAAGTAATTGACTGTTGATTGTGGTCTCACTCTCACGGAAGAAGAGTGAATGTGAATGGAGTTGTGACAACTTTCACTACGATAGCATGTGTATTTGCACAATAACAAGATAATGCAATTAGCAAAACAAAGACATGAAATTCCTTAATTGTTACGTGACTTTTTTTTACTTGCTGATCGAAATATTTGCACGTATCTTATTTGCGACGAATAATTTTTATGACGATAGTAATCTGAGGCTAAAATCACTGTATACTGGCAAAGTGAATGAAGTCGGTTGAGAAATACGATTCCTAGACTACGCACACGAACTTTGCACGGACAGACAGAGGGAGACACACTCACACACACACGCACACGCAATTTTGAAACATTTTTTTTCAGCTTTATTCGTCGTATCTCAATTTTCGCTCCCAGTTACTTGACAGATACGTATTGCGTAATATGGGGTGGTTAAGTTCAGTTTTGGGATTGAGCAGGCGATTACCGTTCATTATTCCGAAGGCTCGTTAATCCGAAAATGAAATCAAGTTCGTTAAATCCGAAGGCTTGTAAAATCCAAAAATGAAATGTTTGTTATTCTGAAAGTTAGTTAATCCGAAAATGAATAAAGGTTCGTTGATCCGAAAGTTAGATAAGGTTCGTAATCCCAAAATGAAATCGAATTCATTTAATGACAAAATACGGTGCCGTAATTAAAAAAAAATAGCATATTACGCTATTACAGATTCGTGGAATATTCCGAAGGTTCGTAAAATCCGAAAATGAAATAAGGTGCGTTAATCTGAAAGTTACATAAGGTTCTTAATTCCGAAAATGAAGTAAGCTGTATTTAGTGACAAAATACCGTGTTGTAATGATATTTAAAAAGTTGTATATTACGCAATGCAAAGTGAAAGATAACACAGAGCATGCAAATCGCCGTCAGTTCGTGTGTATATGTGTAATGTGTGAATGAGTGTGTGTATATGTATGCGTGTATTTTAGCTTATTAGGAGAAATAACATTCATGATGGTCAGGTTGGGTATATTAAAGAGAGAAATAATGGTAAGGTGGTAAAGGTAATTGAGGATATTTTTTCTTCATTCAATGGACCAAAATAATGAATTTTCAATTGCAGTTAATTTCGAAAAAGCGTTTGATTGGGTAAATTTTGTTTTTTTATTCAAAGTGTTGGAATGATTTGGTTTTGGAAATTCTTTTATATCATGGGTTAAAATACTTTATTTAGTATTCATTTTTATTGGCCATAGAAATTTTAGCATGTGTA
This sequence comes from Diadema antillarum, assembly GCF_040938485.1. NCBI lineage: Eukaryota > Metazoa > Echinodermata > Echinoidea > Diadematoida > Diadematidae > Diadema > Diadema antillarum. Next base: position 113,012 of record NW_027271844.1, on the reverse strand, counting down.
GTGAGAGAAGATGATAGTGTTAAAGGTTTTACATTTGGGAAACATGAAGTGAAACAAGTTCTTTATATACAGATAAGGGACGAAATGAATTATAAGGAGATAATAAATATTAAAGGACACGTTCACCGTCATCGACATTTGGGTTGAGTGAATGCAGCAATATTAGTAAAACACATCAGTGACAGTTTGAGGAAAATCGGACAATCCGTTCAAAAGTTATGAATTTTTGAAGTTTCTGCTCACTCAAGGCTAGATGAGAAGACTACTATAGTTTGTGATGTCACATGTGTACAACGATATAAAGAAAGTATAAAGAAAATTCAACATATTTTCACTTTTCTCGCATAACAAAAGAACACTTGACTTCTCTCTTTCAGAAGGCAGGGGGAATAATATTACCCTTAACATATGTCAGTTACAAGTCGAAGAAATGTGCACTTTATTAAAAAAGTGAGGTTTTGTGAAATTCTCATTCTATTTTCTTTTTAATATGGTTGTACGCATATGACATCATACACTGTAGTAGTCTTCTCATCCAGCAGTGACTGCGCAGATACTTTAAGAATTCATAACTTTTGAACGGATTGTCCGATTTTCCCCAGACTTTCACTTATGTGTTCTACTAATATTGTTGCATTCACTCAATCCACATGTATATGAAGGTGGACTTGTCCTTTAAGTAAATAAAAAGATTGTGAAGGTGGTGCAAGCAAAGGGATTTGACTCTTAAAGGTAAAGTACACCTTATGAAAACTTATGCTTTATCCAAATTGAATTATGTTTTCTTCTCTTAAATCAGTTCCAACTTAGCAAATGATAGAAAAAAATTGAAAAAATTATGTTTGAATTTTTATGGAATGGGAAATATAGAATTAAAAGGAATATCGTATATCATTGCAATAACGGCGGGGTTAAAATGACAAATTATAAACTTTTTGTTCAGGCGTAACGCATAGTTTGGTTGAAACGTTTGTTATATGGAAATAAGAATATGAGTTGGAAATTGTATTTTGATTATTGCTGTAGGTCAGCAGGAGGTCGATTTATATTCATTTGTTATTATGAATTAACGGGATTGAATTTGAAAATCCCGCAATTTTATAGGGATATTTTGCAAGTGAAAAAATTAGTGGGTGTGGGAATATGGATGGGGAATTTGAAGGCCCGATTGTCTTTAACAATAGAAACATATGTTTGAAAGGGAAGATTTTTTTTGATCAAAATTTATATGAAAAGGGGATATAAAAAATTGATCATATATTGGAGAGGGGTCATGTATAAGCCCATTAAGTATTTTTGTTTAATCTAGGTATGAAAAGTACTGATTTTTTAGCAGTCATTGATATTTATATTATACACGTATTACCAAATGATTTTAAGAATGAGAGGAGGATTGTTAGATTTCAGTGTAGGGATGTGGTGACGTTTCATTTAGAATTACAGATTTTAGGGCCAACAAATATAATCAAGAGATGTAAATTCACGGAAAATGTATAATGATTTCTTTATTATTAATTTGCAGAAATTGGATGATTTAAAAATAATTTGACTACGTTAAAGAAAAAATTAAAGAAATATTGTTAGACCGCGATCTACTTAAACGCTTCTTATAGAAAAACACATAGAATTTCAATTTAAGTTATTACATAGAGTGGTTTACACAAAAGAGCAACTTTTAAGTAGCAAACAGTTTGTGTTCTTTCTGTAATCAAGAGATGGAAACTTATGAACATTTATTTTTGCAATGTTGGATAGTTAAAGATACTATGGAGAGCAATTATATCATGTTGTGATTTTGTTGAAATATGTGATATGCATTGGGCAGACATTTTGCTGAACTACCAGGTAGCTCAGATAGAATTACGTTTGTTGATTCTTTGATCATTTTGCTGAAATATATCATTTTTAACTCAAGAGGTACAGGGTGTTTTTTTTTACCATCATTCAATATAATTCAAAAGGGAATAAGGGTAAGTATTGAAGAGGAATAGAAATTGCCAATTAAGAGAGGAAAATTGGCTTTGCTTTTAATGAAGTGGAAATGTTTTAATTATGATTGAATAAATCAGTAAGTGTTGTTTATTTGATTTTTCGAGAGCGACTGGGGTCTGTTAGTTTCATACGGTTCAAACTTCTGTAGTTTTCTCTGAGCTTGCGTATTTTTCTCTTTTCTCTTTCGCTCTCTCTTTCTCCTTTTCTCTGCTACTTTCTCTTACATCTAAAGCCAATGCTTTGAGATGATGTATATTACACCAAGATATGAATATATCGTGGAATTTGACTGATTAAAAAAATATATATATTTTATTGAAGTGCAGAGATTGAGATATGAGCAGGCACCTTAGTACTGCATGGGAAGGGGATGAGTAAGAGGACAGGTGGGGATGGTATCCTTTTTTGTTATTTTGGCAGCTATTTGTACGTCCATGTGCCTGAATATAAGTTGTATGTATTTCGGGTCATGCATCATTGTTTGGTGTGTGTTTTTTTAAATCAAAATATTGCTGATTGTGTATTGTGTTTAAACAATGAAGATGATTTTTGTGTGTGTGTGTGAAATTACAGAAATCAAATACAGATTACTGAAAAACAAAGAAGTGTGTGTGTGTGTGTGTGTGTGTGTGTGTGTGTGTGTGTAAATTATGTGTAGGGAGGTGAGCATCCATAATGTGTGAATGAGTGTGTGTATATGAACGGAGCTATACATCCATGGTATGTTTATGTTGATGGAATGGTACCACAGGAGTGATGTGATATGTTAAAGTTTATCAGATACATATCGCTCAAAGTTCCTTGTACCTCCTTCACTACAGTGACGTAGAATTCAAGTGGGTACGTCCCCATTGTAAGAAATACCATATGAAAAGGCGATCCGGAAATGCTCAAGCACATTTTATCATTTTCTTGTTTACATTTGCACACAATGATCCTCTTTATCTCGGTCTCTCACACTGCATTATATTTCTCACAGCACGTCGGCAGATACCGACTCTTACCAACTGGTTTACGACTGCACACTTTGCAATTGTCGAACCAACGACTTTCAAGACAAGCAAAGATCGAAAAGGAAGGAGAAAAATTAGCCTTGGAAATACGGTTCACTGTGTGATACATTGGTGCCTGGAATCTTTTGTGCTGAAAGGGTATAAAAGACTTGGAAGAGGTAATTTGGTTGAAGTGATGCTAACGCCATGCATGTCTCCATGTCTGCGCCGTATTGCGTGCACTTCTTTGATCTAAGGCTCTTGCGCTCCTCTTGTACGTCTATGACCATTGATATATTGACATAGTTCAGCAATTTGTCAAAATTTATAGCTTATATCATTATTAGCATTCTTGATTCTTCTCATTATGCTCTTAAACTCGTGTAAACTTATTCATCACATGTCTCACATTCTATTCAACACAATTATTTTTTCTTTATAATCCACGAGTCCTGATATATATTTTTTCTTTTTTTTTCTTTATTTTTTTTTACTGTAGATACTATATTCATGCCTTTGCAAAATCTCAGTATTACTGTGCATACTTGAAAGATATAGATGAAACTGGTCAAACTCGTTAAACCTGAAAAAAAAATGCCAAAGGGTACAACTTTCCGATTTGAGACAAATTCAAGCGTCTGAAATGCGTTGCCACTGAAGATGCAGTTTATAGAAACTTGCCGATACGAGGATTTTCATAACCTGCAACTGAAATGCACAGTTGTATGAGAATTGGTCTCAGAAAAAAGAGTAGGTTTTAATCTACGTTATGGCATGTAGGCAATGAATGATTTTTCAAAAAAAAATGTTGTTGTTGTTTGGACTTGGTGGGTTAAAGAAAGAACAACAAGGGGTCGTCATTGTCCTTCTGCCACTGATCAATAGATAGGCACATCGCGTCTGTGCAAAAGTCTGTACGTAGTACTTATGAATTAATATCTGTAGACATGAATTAGTCTTCTTAAGATACGTTTCGAGTTACTGATGTAAACTCTTATCTTATTTTGACCTTCCGTTTGTGCCCTCCCCCTCCATCTGCCCACCTCTCTGGAATACGTTCTCTACCAATATTAAGGACTGATCTCCATTGACACTTTCAAAAAGAAACTTAGAACACTAAATTAATTGAACAATCACAGTATTGGTGATCATGGAATTCATGATGGATTACTAGAACTTGTAATTGACTTACATGTGTTTGTTTCTCATGTTGATTATTTAAGTCGATTCAGTATTTTCTTTATATAATATCGAACTCCACGGGGCTTCGAAACATTTTTGTATAAAAGGCGCCATACAGTTTTGTTTTAGATCTTCATCATCCATTGTCATCAGAGGTTATAGCATCTATTAACAGCAGAATTTTGCCTCCATAAATTACATGTGTATTATCACGTAGTACATCAAAGGTTGAGAATGTTGAAATGCAAACATTAATCCTAACATGGAGTATTGTTTTTCGTAATCAATGTCTTCCTCCCAAATAGACAAACACATTGCGATAGTCCCATTATCACCATGTACAAAGACTAACGTGGCACGATATCTATATCTAGCTTTGAATGACAGTAAACACAATTCGAGCAAATATTTAGTGGCAAAAAAAAACTTTATAAGAATGTTACTGATGTTGGCAGCAGAGATAATAGTTTACAGTGGCAGTATGATCAAGGAGCTTTTGTTGGAAGCTCCTTGGTAAGGTAATAGTGTAAAAATGATGCACAGGACAGGATGGATCGGTAAAAATTGGATGCGTCTGAAAAGGTACTGTTTAAACAGTTTTAAACAGTTTCTGGCAAAGTTAAACGAGAGCATCCGGTTCTCACTGGTCCATGAAAAAGGCCTGTGCATCATGCGTACAGCTTTATAAAATGGGCTCACAAAATGTACAAGAAATTCAACTTGTTTCCCTCATGCGTCCGGTACACCTACAACATTGTACATTTACAAGGCTTGAGCCATGCGTTCGGATTTTACCGGGCCCAGTGTGGATCAGTCAAAATCAATGCATGGTGATTGTCCAATCAGATTGCAGAGATTCTAAAGCCCATTTTGTAATAAACAATAGTTGGAACGGAATATTTTTACCTATGGCTGTATTACCGTAACATTATTCACAAAACCCTTGAAACAGATCGTTGATTTCTTTCAAGCACACTATCAGAATAGTCTTTGTGTCAGCGTCTAATCCTTGTTTTACCGTCGGCCCAATGTGCTTTGGAGGTTTTACCTATTTCGAGCGTGTACCTACCACACACATGGACTAAGTAAGAAGGTATTTCTTTGATCCCATCATCACTGCCGCCACCTGATTATGTGCATCTTCATGAGTACATTCAGATGTTTAGACAATGACGATTGCGTAATGTCGTGCATCGTCACTGACAAAAGAACAGTTTCCTTCATTTCGGTCTCTTGGCCGAGGTGCCTTTTCAGACGGTACTGCCTTTGAATAAACACCAATAGTGGAGAACAGCTAGCATGTCTGAAAACATGTCGATTTTTCCGTCTCAGAACTGGTAGTAAACTGAAGTGGACATTTGTGGACACGCACGTAATGTTGCTGAGTGGCAAGACATACATGCCATCTACGGTTACTGGCCTTGTTTACTCTGAAACAATGTGCAGAAATGGAAAATTTGATTTCCAGACCGTCACTATCCTCTGCGCATGTAGTTTTTAAGGGGAGGGGGTTAAGAGCCGTTTTGTTTTTTATCCAGGCTGACTGTCGGCTTTGATGATCAAAGCAGGAAAGCATATGTTTCTGTGAAGCTTTTGACAGATACAGGTGCATGAATTAATTAATGTGTGAGTAATGAATGAAAGTAATGATTGTGCATGTGTAGTAGATCCATGTTTCAGTGTGCGGGATCCGATTATGGATGGATGACGCAACTTTTACATCCTTGAGAATTTTGAGACATTCAAGATGGCCGGCAAAAATTGAAATTCCCATGTATTTCCTTATAAATACTGATAAAATGGTGAAATTCATGTAAAAGTCTGGTTTTGACCTACTTTGAAGGTGCTGAATGGACCGATTACATTTTTTTTCACGTTTTTATCATCATTCTGGTAAGGAAATATTTCTATCAGATTTTCCATTTTGGCAGCCATTTGAATACTTCAAAGCCCTCCAGGGGTGCAAGACTTGCATCACCCAGATTGGGATTAAGCATCTTTCAAATATATAGGGTATAAAGACTACCAAATCTTTTCACTTTTTCACAATACGGAAATAGGTGGGAATTTCGATTTTTTTTTGGCAGCCGTCTTGAATTTCTCAAATCCTCAAGGATGCAAGAGTGGCATCATCCAGATTGAGATTCAGGACCCTTGAAATATATTTCACTTTCGTCTTTACATTTTTTTAAATCGAAGAATATATAGGAGTTTCAGATTTTGGAAGCCATAAATGAAAAACTTGCTTCCAAAAGGCGCTAAATCCATTGAAATATAAGGATTTAGCGCCTTTGGGAAGTACGTTCTTCAAATACTGGTAGCCATCTTTTATCAAACATATCTCAAAACCCTCAAGGATGCGTGCAAGAGTTGCAGTAGCCAAAGTCGGATTTAGCACTTTCAAAATAGGGTAAAACCCCTCAAAAACATTGGACGGACAGCAAAACAAGGTTAGACCCCAAAATCTGACTTTGACACCCAGACTTATATAGGGAAATTAGATTAAAGTATAAGTGAGAGGAAAGCTATTTTGCAGTTCGGTTTTTTTTTTTCATATCTTCCGGCGTCAAAAGGTCATCATGCCGTCCGGCAGAACCGTGATGCTTATCACCGGAGTGACCATCGGAACGGCAGGTATCATTGCCGGGGTCATCTGCGGCGTGTATCTCTCAAACCCGTCCGAGGAGGAGCCATCCGTCCTGCCCGTCGGCAGTGAAGGTGGCATCGAAATTCGACATGGAGACGAGGTTGTCCTAATGGGACGAGCTGGAGTCCTCCTGGATGGCACGGCCGAGGAATGTTCACCTACTCGTGAGGTGGGTCTAGAACTTCGAAAATCAGCATGGCTCTATACACGTGTGTTTAGATCACTTTATAATGTGGTGATCGTTTAGTAGACAATTTAATCGTCGGATGAGCATTCCGGTGTCGAAGGCAATAAGGTGATTATGTGTTTAACAACTGACAGTTATGCTGCTTGCTGCTACAGAAAAGGTTCGAACATGTAACCGAAATATTGTCTGTCATTGACATCATATTACTTGAAATGAATATTTACAATCTCTTTCTATAACAAACAAAAATTGAGCAGGGTACATGCAGTCTTACAAACAAGGCTGCATATTCACATCTGTGGCACAATAACGACGTTTCCATTCAACAGTTTTGTAGACCTAAAGGAAAAATAAAGGTCAGTCTGTCCTAAGTTAGAAAATAGATTAGTTGAGAAGGGGAAACATCGGTAAATTCGTTTATGGCGAATTGTGTATACAAGTTCAAGAGTCGGCATAAAAACATTACTATTACTCTATGATATCTTTTCAACCCAGAATGGCGTACAGTGCCTCCAGTGGGGATCCGGGGCTCGACTAGAGATAGCTCAGGAAGAATTTGAAGAAAATGGAGTGACCTGCAATCGCTTCGTGTGGCAGGTTTTGCAGGAAGAGGGTAGCGACAGGGTCCTCCAGGATTGTTACGAGATCGGGGACGAGCAGTGGTTTGGTAGCGCTACGCGCTTCTTCCAGCACTGGCCAATCAATGAATGGAACGAGCCGATGACAATGTACGTGTCCGGGGACATGTACGCACGTTACAATGATTACGGATCGGTACTCGAACGATATTGGTTGTCTTCAAAGGGCGTCGCCATACGCGTTTCTCACAGTACCCCTCTGCACGCGAGCGTCAATTATGATAATGATGGACTGATATGTTTCAAAGCAGATTACACGGAAACATACTACCCAAAGCCAGCCAGCAACAGTGTTCCCTTGGATTACACCATATGCTCTGCAGAAAACATTCGGGTAGTCCATGATTACATGACGGCTCGTTATGTCAGCAAACCAGAAGGTTTACCCGATGTCCGCATGATGAGGTCACCGATTTGGTCAACATGGGCGCGATACAAGACGACCGTTAACCAATCTATAGTTCTCAATTTTGCGGACGAGATCCTCGCCAATGGATTCAACAACAGTCAGATAGAAATCGATGACGGATACAACTGGCCAAACTACGGAGATTATGAATTTAATGAGAGCAAGTTCCCCAACGCGACAGCGATGGTGGAAGAACTCCATGAGATGGGTTTCAGGGTAACCCTTTGGGTTACCCCTTTCGCTAATGAACGTGGTACGAAGGCGTTTGCAGAAGGCGACAATCTTAGATACTGGGTGAAGGAAGAAAATGGTCAGACAGCTCTAATTAGCTGGTGGGCTGGAACGCAGGCTGCCATGCTAGACGTGACAAACCCTGATGCTGTTGATTGGTTCGTCCAGAGGCTGGAAGACGTCCGCACCACGTACGGTATCGATTCCTTCAAGTTCGACGCTGGGGAGACAAACTACCTCGGCAGCTACAAAACTCTGCAGGCAATTGTCAATCCGTGCGAGTACACCACTGGCTGGGTGAATCTCGCTTCGCGACTCGGCACCCAGGTGGAGGTCCGAGTCGGCTTCGAGACCCAGCGTCAACCAATCTTCGTCAGGATGATGGACAAAGACTCAATCTGGGGCTGGAACAACGGTCTGAAGACACTCATCACATCGGCCCTGACTTTCAGCGTGCTGGGCTACCCGTACGTCCTTGCGGATATGATCGGGGGCAACGTCTACGAAGGTGGCTTCCGAAATACCTACCTTCCAGACAAGGAGCTCTTCATCCGATGGCTTCAGATCACCGCCTTCATGCCGGCCATGCAGTACTCAATCTCTCCCTGGCAGTACGTCAATGACACCGAGGTCGTCAACATCTCGCGATACTGGACGGAGTTCCACGAGAATGTCATCACTCCAAAACTCCTGCAACTGGCGGAGGAGGAGACGCTCACCGAAGGGAAGCCCATGATACGTCCTCTATGGTGGATTGCACCAACTGAACGAGACGCTCTTCTCAGCGAAGACGAGTTCCTGGTCGGAGATGATCTCCTTGTCGCACCAATTGTAGAGGAGGGCGCCCTCTCTCGACGTGTTTATCTCCCGAAGGGAAGATGGCGAGACGAACTTCACGGGACGGAGCACGATGGTGGAGATTGGCTGCAGAAAGTGGAAGTACCTCTCTCGGAAGCCCTGTATTACACCAGAGTTACAGATTCGACCTAATCCAAGCGGTCAGAGTCACCCTTGCGACAGTTGCGTAGAAAGCCGCACCAGTTTTTCACGGCTCATCATTAGTATTTGAAACAGTTTACAATATTATGTGAGAACAATTCAGTTTTGATTATTGTGCAATTAACCGATGTCCCACTGGTGATGAAACGTGTGACGAATTCATTAGTATTAGGCCTACATGATAAAACAATAATGATAGATCAAAAGTCCGTTTTCTTGGGTACAACATAGTCGTGGTTTATTCGGTTCCCTAAGGCAAGAAGACACCCGGTTCTGCCCCGTGCCAAAAAAAAAAAGAAGAATTTTTTTTTCTTTTATCTTGCTTGCCTGGTCGTTAATTAGTAATTTATCATTTCGTCATGTAATGAACATACTTTTTCAACAGCATTTATGACCTACTATTGGAAATTATGTTTACTTATATTGTTGAAAGATGTGTACATAAATATATATTGATTATGTCATGTTTCCAATTTGATATTTTAAAATATTCAATGAAACGTTAAATAAGCAACAATCTATATTTTTTCATATTTCTCATTTCATAGAAACTAAGCATCTCCTTTTTTCTACATTCGTCCTTGCTACTTCTTCCATGGTTCATCAAACATTTATACTTTTTTTGATATTGTGGAATTACTTTCCTCCTATACCAATATACACGACAAGTGAAACTACAATCATGACAGTAGCAATCGAAATGATATTACGTTATGCGTGGTTCGCAAAGTGCCACATCAGTTGCTTTAAGTATGTATAAGCAGTAGACTGGTAGAAGTGCCCTCAAACCATATGGGCCCAGTACCTCCAACCGATCAGTACTCCATCCTGTTGTTTGCGGCTGGTGCGTCAGAATAATGTAATAGTACAGACCCGATCATTGATTATAAAAGTATATACGACCGTCGTTATGTACATCTAGTTTCCTTAGATACCACTATACTTCGACTCCCGATGAGTCTATTATAAATGGGTTACAGCTCGTTATTCCGAAGGTTCGTTATTCCGAAGGCTCTTTATTCTTAAGATTCGTTATTCCGAAGGTTCATTGTTCCGAATTTCATTTTCGGATTAACCGATCTTCGGAATAACGAACCTTCGGAATAACGCCACAAATTTTCGGATTAACGAACCCTTTTTCATTTTCGGATTAACGAACCTCTAGATATAGGGAATTTACGTGTTTCGGATTAACGACCCTTCGGAACAACGAACCTTCGGAATAGCGAACCTTCGGAATAACGAACAGCACCCGTCATAATGTTATATCACTTCACTATTGGCATCACCACTTGTATAGGGCCTAGGCCATGTAACACTCGTGACAGGTGCACATGGCGTTTCGTTGCATATCGAGCCGTCGATCTAGCAAACAATGAACTCACCGCTCTGCTATTTCAGAGCTGCGATGACCAGCTAACGCTCGTACCTGCCAGTCAGCGTAAGGCGTTTCAAAACAAAATTTAAATTTTGGCTTTCAGGTTTTTTGATTTGTCAAATTATTGTTGGTTCTACGACTCATTGATGGATTATTGGTATTCGATTCATTCAACCTGTCCCAATATTCACTTTATCGCATGACGTTAACGTCAGAGGGCGCCATGCAAACGCCCGCGACTACCGTCACAGTGCCCCGAGACTCGAGAGGGAACATTTCCATTTCCCATATGCCTATGGCTATATAGGATGGTAAACTCATTCAGATGAAATTTGACCCAGCCCTTCTTTTACAGTTAAATGTCACCTCCTTATCTATATTCAATTTCAGGCGCTATTCGTAGCGATGCCTGTATTTTTTTTTTTAATGATAAAAATAGTAAATCAATGTTTGTGAGAAACGGCGCCTTCAGAAAGTGAATCGAAGTAACCAGCTAGCGCAGGAATATATGCCGATTCTTCAGCCTAACCTTTAACGATAATTAACTTCTGCTATACTTCTTTTAGCGACAGGAAAGTCAAACTTACAAATTTAAGACTTTTGTTTTTGACCTGTATCATAACCGTTTGTAGGGTAGGTACCACTGTAGTAAGCATCATCTGCTTAGTTTGGCTAATTATTGTAAATGATTTGAATAGCAGCAGGAAAAATAGGCATATCGTAATACACTGTAGGGTTGGGGGTACCACCTATCGTCACCCTAAGGATCTGTAGCTTGTTTATTCTAGAAATATAACGTAAATCCGCCTAATTCTTACCTCAAATATGCCATAAATACTGCATTTTTTGAATGTCGTGACCGTCTCGTTGATTATGAATCTCCGTTTTAAACTGGCGCAATTTTAGTGCGTGCGTTCCGTTTTCTTCGAGCAGCTAAAAAGGGTATGGTAGGTGTCCAACCTACCGACCGGGTCCATAACGACCGGCCGCGCATTATAATGGCATTGCGCGTACAGAAAGAAAATGTACGCATGGGACTACGCGCAACGGTGTTCGATTATTCACTTGGCTACGCTACCGAGTAAAATGTGGCGAAAACAACTAAGTATTCCCTCTAAATTACCGAAATTTAGCAAAATCGAATAAGGTTTATCGTGTAACTAACGTTACATATATTATAACTAGGCCTACCTTTGCTGACTCGTTGTTAGATGTAGAGTATCCTTCCGTAATAAATTTGACGATTTTGACCGCAAAATTGTCACCGCCGCTTGTACGATCGAGCACACACGTTACACATACACATGACATAAACATTTTGTCGCCCGCTACGACCGTACGAGTTGATGCAGAAACGAGAAATGAATGTGAAAAAACAAACCGACTCATCTAATTTATTTCAATTACGATGAAAAGTTTCCTTATGAAAATCAATTCAAATTCATCAAACGGTCCTTCAAAAGTAATATCGAAGGATTCAAAATATATTCAAATATTATTGGGAAAAAAATGACGGCTAGAAAAAAACAGCGGCCTGTCGAAAAAACGCATTTAAGTGCCCTTTATACGTATTCTCAAGGTGGTCGGTGGAAATGAGCAGGGCAACTGAGTGCGGAAAAAATGACACCCCACGCGTTCGAAGCCGCCATCTAAGAGCGCGTACCTCAGATCGCATTTTCAGTGCGCGCTTGTGAATCCGGAGTATTTTCTCCACACGTGAGTAAAATTTCAGGCCAATTGTGAGATTTTTCACGTTTCTATTGATAGAAAAAACGTTAGGTGTCCGGTATTATGGACACCCAACCATACCTTGCGATCGGCACCCCCTCCCCTCCATAGGTATGCACGTGAATTTCACAGCATAGGTAATACACGTGAATTTCACAGCATAGGTAATACACGTGAATTTCACAGGCCATAGGTAATACACGTTAATTTCACAGCCATGCGTCGTTACTGAGCGGATGTGTAATTTTTAGCTTGGTTTGTTAGAGTTTGATTTTGTTTCTTCGTTTTTATTGTCTTTATAGCTAATGACACTTAATCCCGCGCGTAACTTTTCGTTCTATACGCAAACAGCCATGATACGCAGGGTGCCGATGGGAAGGTGCCCTGCCGATCGGTGGTGCCCCAACCATACCCTCACTTATTTGTTGTGTTTATAAGTTGATGTTTTTATTCCTGTGCTGTTGTAGAAAAGCTTTTCTGTAATTTTTGTCGACTATAGCTTCTCTGTGTTCGTTTTGTGAACAGTTTCTCTCTCAAACACGCTCAGTGCCATATTCAAATTTGTTTGACAATAAAGTTAACACCTGGTCCACGCAGTCGAGTTACCGATATGTGGAGCGTTTACCTGGAAAATGTACGCTACAGGATCTCTCGCACACAAGATACAAAAATAATTATGCAATTTGGTGGTATGCAAAAACTTGTTGCGCTCTCTTTGAATATAAATAACAGTTTTATGGAGGAAGAAGGAAAAAGGGGAAAAAGAGGATAAGAAAGAAGGAGAGGACAAATTTACCAGAAGGAGAAAGTGTCATGGTGATGATGATAATGATGATGATGATGATGAGGATGATGATGATGAGGAGGAGGAGGAGAAGAAGGAAGAGAAAGATTTAAAAGAGGAGGAGAAGGAGAATCTGGAGGAGAAAGAGGAAAAGAAAATGCATGGGGAAGAAAAGAAGGGGACGCGGAGAAGGTCGAGAACGTGAGTGAAAAGAGGTTGGGAGGAGGAAGAGATCACAGAAGAATATCATCAGGTCCGGAGCTATTATACACTTTTAAAAAGTGAGATGGCCCAGTTAATGGGAACAGGGACGTCGACTAAAAAGGGATGGTACAGTATTTGTGGAGATGAGAATTGGGCTTTTAAGTTTTTGCAAGATACCAAGAAAACACTTACGAAATAGTACAGAGCATACCATTCTAAGAGGAATTCAAAGTTTATTTGATGAAAATCGGGTTTGGAATGACTGAAACATCCAAAAACAAAGTAAAACAAAGCGATCATACTAAAGTGTGGGTCCAAAACTTTATTAGAATCGCTCTGTTTTGGATATCTCAGCCATTTCAAAACCAATTTTCATCAAATAAATGTTGAATTCCTCATGGAATCACGTACTCTTTCATATTTCATAAGAGGTTTCTCATTATCTCACCAAATAATGTCAGAAACCTGAAATTAGGTCTCAACCAAAACTATACGATCCCTTTAATTTGAGGATAAAGTGGGCGGGGAAAGACATTTTGGATGACAGTAATTGTGTCCAAAAATCGGCTGACAAGCATCAAAAAAGGGAGGGGGCTTAACATTTTCCTGTAATTCCGCGGGTTAATCGGCTGACAAGCAAAACACAAAGGGGGGGGGGGCTTATTTTTCGTGCCACTTCAGGGGTTAATCAGCTTAAGTTTGCGGACAAGTAAAAGCAAACAAAAAAACAAACAAACAAAAAAGGGGTCGTGGTGGTTTTGAATGTCATTTTCCTATACCAAAATCGACTGACAAGCAAGCTTCACGACAGTTTTGAAGCCTCTCCTCTATCAACATGCTGACAAGCAAAGATAACCAACAACAAGTCAAACCCTACATTTTCTGCAAAAATGTGGGGGCCAAGTGGTAAGACCCTATGTATGGACCCCATGCAATTAAAAAAATAAAAATAAAAATAAAAAATAAGAGGGGGGAAGGGGCCGGCGAACCACCCCTCGGTTGCGCCGGGTCTGTTGTATGATGACGAAAGAGGGAAGAAGGCGCGAGATAGATCATCTCCTCTTTTATAAATGGCAAATAATCGAATGCAATGAGGAAATCTTTACAATTGCATTGATTAGTGTGTGTCACATCAGTGAGCCCCTACCCCCCAACCACCACCACCACCACTTTGCAATGAATAGCAGCTTGGAGACACATGAGAATCATGAGAGTGATAGTCAGCTATAGAGGCTAATGTCCACGATAATGATGGAAGGCGTTGTAAGCTGTAAGTATTTTGAATTTCTTTTCTGTTTCTGTTCATTAATCTATCTATCTGTCTTTCTATTTATTATTAAACATTTTCTTTATCTATATCAATCTATCCATTCATCAATCTGCATCAGTCTATGATAATATCATTTTCTATCGTCTTATTTATCTAATATCTATTTTTCTATCTATGTATCTCTATTATTATTTCTATTGTGGGCTCAACGATCTACTTAAACAATTTGTGATAATTTGGGGGAGGAATTCATTGTAGTCACTATGTCAGGATTAATTTTGGTACAGTGTATCTGACAGTATTGAGTCAGGTAGAGATAAGGTTAACTGATTTTGCTAAATTTACACATCTTACATTATTGATTCACACGTACACAGTCAGACCTCATTAATTTGTGATTAGCTTTAGAACAGCTGCACATGAGTTCTCATAAATGAAAACAAAGACAAAAGTCATCACTTCATTCTACCAAGAATTTTTAAATACATCGGGGCTCATTTTGTTGAAATAAAATAACCCATAGTAGTTGATACAGGGGAGTCCCAGGGGAGTCCTTTACAAAATACAACTTAAGTGGAGGCTGGACACATTTGTCTTGAGATTTAGGGAGACTACAGGTGTAGATTGAGAAAACAAGGTATGAGAAAACAAGGTGATTACTTCGTCTTTGTTCAATGGTGAAACAGGAGACTTTAGCCGAAAATCCCCCTTGTAAAATTTAGTACACTGTAGCCTACTAATTCAACAGTGAAACCGGTTGGTTTACTTAGATATGAAATGGCGCCATCTACGTTGTCTCTCCCCCTACTAGGTCAGTGGGACCCACGTGTACACAGTGTGTACGTACAGTACGTGTACGACTGTCGTACGTAAACAGTGGTATCTAATGACTTGCTCATGCAGCTCAAGCTGTGTACAGGACCTGTTCCCAGGTACCATACCGCAAGCAGCTAGCTGTCAGGAATCCAGGGAAAAGGGCCGTCATTTGACGAGTGAACCCATTAACACATTAACGGGACCAAAGATCGACACACCCACCGTGCAGTAATACTTGCTGTACTAACACTATACAGTGCAATCGTTATCATAAAAGTAGACCGGTCACTACACTGCACTGCACTGGCAAAGCCGTGGACACGAGAAAGTAATAATTTAGTTGTAACGTCATAGGCCCTACCTGATTTGGACATCGCTGCCTGCTGAAATGGCAACCGCGGTTGAGCAGAAAATCGGCTTCATCGGCTGTGGGAACATGGCCCAAGGAATGATCGAGGGATGGCTTCGAGCTGGTAAGTGATGGAACAGTTCAGGTCAAATGATAAAAAAGCTCACTTCACGAGGTTGTACCGTACTAACGTTCAGAGCAATCAGTCACAGTGCAGTGTCAAGTGGCATTGTTATTGGTTTGATGCAAAAACAGACAAGAAGTAAAGGTTCTAGGCCTATTAGCGTAAGAAGGTGAATCCTGTAGCTAGTCTAGTTGTGTTGCCTGTAGATCTAGACCCCTAGTGTTTTTTAGTTCATCCTGCTCCAGTTGTGAAGAAATTATATATTTGCAGGGATGCCAAGTTCAAAAAAATTTTATGAGTGAGATTTTCATGACTCGGCATCGCTCGGCATCTCGGCGCGCGAATGTGCGCGCAAGCGAGGGTGTAAGAGGGGTTTTCCCCATGTGGCCTCCCACGGTAGGGAGCTTTTTTAATGTTTAGCTCTTACTGGTGCGATCAGGTGCACACTTAAGTGACCATTTTTTACTTATTTGAAAGACGTAAGGGAAATATACCTTCAATTCCAACTATCACTTTAATCTTTTGAGCAATGCTTCTTATTATAGGCCCAATATGCAGACTTCGCCCGATGCGTGAGAAAAATGGGTGCCATGCGTGAGATCGTGAGACAGACCCTAAATGCTTGAGTCTCACGCAGAATGTGTGAGACTTGGTAGCTCTGTATTTGTAAACAAATTGGTCTAGACGTCTAGAACATTCTATATAGCCTAGGTGTAGGCCTAGGCTAGGGCTAGTAATATGACGCTTGTTGTATGTACATATTCACAGAAGTTGGAAACAGTCCCCCCAACACACAATTAATTGGCAAGTGGTGGGGTGTTAAGGAAGTCTTGCCAATAAGAAGTTATTTGCACAGCAACTTTGAAGAGATATCTAATTGACTAATACAATTCCTGAACTATCTATGGATGTCAATGTTATTTCAGTAAGCTAGTCATGCCAGTTCCTATCGCTATGCCTAGGCTCCCCTACAGTTAATGTGGTGTTGTGCTGTGTGTGTGTCAGGGGCCATGGTTGGGGGCCCCGTTTGATTTATATATTTAACCTCATGATGACACTTCTTAATACCGATAGGATCTTGTTTTTACAATTACAGAGAAGATTTCTGTTTCCCCATTATTTCCAAGTCATTAATTATGATTCTAAATTCAGCAAATTTCATGGAGGCCTAGGCAACTTTTATTTGCATGATCATGAGGCAGATTTTTTTTTTTTTCAAAGTTCATGAAAAGTTCCTTGCATTTCTATTCATTCCTTTAACGATACATTCAGTTGACAAGTTAATGAGACTTTCATGAGAGTTCTGTTTGTTTTTGAAACACACAGGTATTGTCAAGCCAGCCCAAATGATGGCCAGTGCTCCGAGTGACAGAAATCTGTGTAAGCTACGGGTGAGTAATAACAATAAATAAGAATACAAAATTGTATTGATAATAATGTAGTCTTTTAATGCACAGTGTCTGTCATACAGTGACACTCTTGATGCAGAAAAGTGAGACCTCTTTTTACCTCTGCCAAGAAGGTTACTTTTTTTTTTTTTTTTTGCATTGGTATGTTTGTCTGTTTGCAAAGTAGCTAAAAAAGTTGTGCACAGATATTGATGAAACTTACCAGAAAAATTGATAATGACACAAGGAACATGTGATTCTATTTTGGTAGTGATCCAGGAAATTTTATGAATTTGTGTTCAGGATTTTTTATCTATGGGCAAATAGGGTCAATGAACCTTGGAGTTCAAGCTGCTCTTATGAGGTTTGAATATGCGCACTGAAGCACATGCTCTGCTCGAGGCACTGCGCAGCAGGATGATGAGACGTAAACTCAAGCCTTTTTTTTTTTCAGCATATGTGTGTGTGGAAAAGAGCTGCTTGGTGGAGGTATACTCTCTGAATGCTTTTTTAGTTGACATTGCTTCCTTTGGAAAGAGCCACGATTGAAAGAGAAGAGTTACTGGGACCAAAGAGAGAGAGAAATAAATAAATGTTTTGAGTTCTTTTGTGAAGAGTGGGAATGAGGTCTCTCTTCTCAGTTTCACAGGCCATGACTCAGATTGAGTTCCAGAAAGAAGAACCAGACAGACACAAAGCTGTGTTGTCCCATGAATGACGTGAATAAAGACTTAAGTTCCTGGATGGCATATAGAAGGAAAATCAAATCAACAGCTGTCCTTTATCCCTCTAGATGTGCTTTTTCATCAGCATTCCATAACCCTCCCCCCCACCCTCCCCCCCCCCCCCCCGCCCCCAACTTGACCTAGTTGTAAAGGTATCAAGCCCACTCAGCATTGTTTCTCACAGATGGACCATGTTTACACAGAAGGGATTAGGTAATCTCTTTTAATTAATCTCTACAATTAGTTTTCAGGCAACTTAGTCATTTGGTTAAAAAACAAGCACTCAAGTATGCATTCCAATCAGTAAACAGAGTGTGGTAAGGGTTAAAACATGGAAATGGGGCCTACACAGTCCCGGGAAATCGGATTATATGTCTATGGTTCAGTCCTAGGTGTGCAACAAAATCCCCATTATTCCCAAGACAATCTCAAACACTCAACTGGGTAAGTGGAAGATATATATTGCACTTTTTGTGATGACCTGAAAATGTATACATGAATAAATCATTGATATGCAGGTCTGATTGTCATAATCATAGCAGTTGAGAATGGTGAAAGTTGCATTTCTGTGATGGCTTACACTCTTTCCCGAAGAGTAACAGAGGCTGCATCTTTTTAACCCATTGAAGACGAGTCCCAAGAATACTTGGGCAGGTGTCTATGGGAAATGCGTGTTATCGCATCCGTCCTCAACGGGTTAATGAGGGGTAGAGCAGTCTCCTTGAAGTGAGTTGTTTCTTTACTACTGCGTTAATGATTGTCCACCATATCTATCTGGTATCTCTGAAGATTTCTTTTGTTTTGCTTTGTTTCTGTGTTCCCAAAAGTGACAGATTTCAAATTCTTGCACCTCTGCAGGACTTGGGAATGTCCACCACACACGACAATGCCGAAGTGGTCAGGAATTGCTCCATCGTGGTCATCGCATGCAAGCCTCACCAGTGCCGCGACGTCCTTCCTCCCCTCCCCTTCGGCCCACAGCACCTAGTGCTGACTGTGGTAGCTGGCCTCTCTTGTCCTGGCCATGAAGAAGTAAGAAGCACAACCCAGAGGTGCCTACTGTTTCTGTTTTTGCAATGTTTTTTTACTGCTTTTTTTTACCCTGAAACTACTGCAGGTTTTGTGGAAAATGCTGTTTTTCTCCACCTTGTATTACTCCACATGTCTATTACAGGATAGGTAAAAATACTGTTTCTTTCCCAGAACAAAAAGCAAAACAACAACAACAACAACAAAAACACCTTATAAGCCCTCAGAATAGTTCAATACTGTTTCCAAGGTTGGCATTCCTGTTAACTTCTATCATGTTATTCTTGCCCTACTACTGTAGAGCCATCTTTAACCCTATTCTAACTGGGCTATTTGAGACCAAGTTTTTACTGAGGGGATTTTAATAAATGTATTATGCAAATTTACGTATGAAATCATATTTTCACCTATAACTCCATCAAAAAGAATGAAGGATTGCTAAATTTTTGTGTCAAGAGTTCCTCAAGACACATCAAACAATTTTCTTGTAAAAAAATAGCGCAATCAAAATCAGTTTCTTTTGTTTTTTATTGTTTTTTTAATTATGTATTTTATTGTTTTTTCGACCTTTTGTTTTCTATTGTTTTGTGGCCAAAATTTGTCGCAGGCACTTTTTCAAGCTTATCTACATTAGAATTGATTAATTTCAATGTTCAAAAGTTGAAATAATCTAGTTTATATCAATTTGACAAAAAAAAACACCACAATTTGCATTGGATTTGCACACGAAATCATGAATTTGAGCTGTTTTCGGGTTGACATGTATATGCAAAACATTGCGTAACTTCAGAATGGTGTACCCGGACGTCGCAAATTTGGTCTCAAAATATGCGTGAGACTTCAATGAAAAAAGTCATGAAACGACGCGTCAAAATCTTTGTGCATTGCGGAATCGTGGCGCGAAATGTCGAGGGGGTCAGTTTGACCCCCCTCCCAGTTAGAATAGGGTTGAAGAAATAGTGTAAACACAACCCAAGCAAACAAGCAGGGAAATTTAAAAAGAAAAAAGGAAAATATGAATGAATGCAGTCAGACAAATGCATTTACAATGAAATGACAGATAAATCAATTGTGCAGCAGATAAATACCAATATGCATTCATACAGAAATGAATAAATCAATAAAAAGTTGATAGTTGTTAGTAGCATTATGGTTCTAGATATGATATGATGTTATTGGGTACCCTGGAGTACATGTCTACTAAAAATTATCTGGAAATTCTTTTTTTCTTCTTTTTTTCTTTTACTAGCATGGTGCCTTTGATTACAATAAAATGGTTAAAATTGATTTTAATGCTTTTTGTGAGAAGTGTTAGTGTTAATTATATTAACACAATAGTATATAAATGCAAATAAATCTAATGAATTGTGTTGTGTATTATTTTTCTTACTCTTTCTGATTATGGTACCAAACAGTACAACACCAATGACCTGTTGCTACAGTGGTGATAGAGGTAGTCCATGCATCTGATTAGCCGCAATGCTTAACAGCAGCAGTACTATTACCACAGTGTGCCAAATCATATGTCGTCATTCTTTTCCAAATTTGGAGTCATGGTTTTCTGTAGCCAGCATGCTGTCTGTGATTTCCATTCCCCGCAGTTACTCCATTCTGGCACAAGACTGGTCCGCACTCTACCCAATGTACCCATCAGCGTGGGGGCGGGCTTTGTCGGCGTCGTGCGCGGCACCAACACAACTGATGAGGACATGGTAACGGTTGCCACCCTCTTGAAGCCCCTTGGAGAGTTCTCCGTGCTCAACGACGCCCAGCTCGAGGTTGTGGCCTCGTCTGCGGGCGCAGGACCAGCATGGGTACGTACCAGGATGAAATTAGACGCGTTGAATTCAATTTGATTTTATTGTCGATTTCTGGAAATTTGTTTCATTTGCATGCTTACATAGAACACAGATATAGCATATGCTACAAAGGCATGCCAGAGATATACAACAGTGAAATATCAAAGTTAAATAAATATCGTTTGTTTCTTTTTAATTGTGCCCAGTTTGCCATGGCAATGGAAGCCTTTGCGGATGGTGCCGTCTGCATGGGGCTCCCTCGTGAGTGTGCCATGCAGTGTGCAGCCGTAACTTTGGTGGTAAGTGACCCAACCAATGACCCATGTGCCTCTTCCAACTTGACTTGTCAATGACTGCTACAAGAGGTGGACAGAATCTGAACACTTGATATTATAATAACGATAATGATAATGATGATGATAATGACAATATTAATAATAATAATAATAATAATGATAATGATAATAATAATAATAATAATAATAATAATAACAACAACAACAATAATAATGATATTAATGATAATAATAATAATAACAATAATAACAATAATAATTAACAGTGCTTATTCAGTGCATATCAAGTAGATATGTCACTATGTGCTCAAAAAATGGAAAGATTATACAACAATTGTATACAATTCCAATTCCAATTATATAAAAGAGTTTGGAATAAAACAAAATGATAGATTGTTATATATCATAGTCATTGGCTCACCTACTTAAATATTAGGGAACCTCGTCATAATGGGGATCTAAAGAACATGACCGCTACGTTGTTATATCAGGTTTCCTCATCACTTGTATATTAGAGTACAAAAACAGAGTATGACGAGTTGGGACCTGGAAAATCAGCTTGTTTTACAAGGTTTCCGTATATCTAACCTCTATATAACACGGTTCCATTGCCTTGAACCTTTGCAAAACAAGCTTTCTTGATTTTCGTACGAATGACATGTTACATAAGCTTCCTTTTGGGTCTTATGTCATTAGTACTGAATTATTTTTGCTCTTAAAGATTAATATGCAAATTACGCCCCTTTTATATTTTGTCAGTTGTGATAATTTTGCCTCTTCTTGATGAATAAAGCCCCTTGTACACCCTTAGAGAGAGCAAGACTATGAATGTATTCAGTTTAATATTCAAAACTGAATTCTTGTTATGGAAGCATTTGATGCATTTGTATGTGTGCCTTATACTTGCAGGGCACCGGCAAGCTGTACTTGGAGTCGGGCAAGCATCCGGGAGCGATCAAGGATTCTGTCTGCTCGCCAGGCGGCATGACAATACGTGGCGTCCATGCCCTCGAGAAGAGTGGCATGCGAGCAGCGTTCATGAATGCCATCGAGGCGGCATACATGAAATCCAAGAGTGTCGCCGACAAAAAATGAGACCTTGATATTAAGATGCCATCAAGGTGGCTTGCAGGATGTCGTACAATTTTGTCGGCAGAAATTGTCAGATAAGATCCCTTGCATTTTCTGCTGAAATGTCAGAGCTGAGAAAAATTATTTTTATCATTATTGCCATTTGAAGAAATCAAGAAGTTATTGCACTAGTACATTTAGTTGAATGTTCATTAAGTTCTTTCTTATATCATTGAAACCTTTTTCTGCTTTCCATACAATTACTGCTGAATCTGCCGATGGCAGCTGACAATCTGTAGAGGTGAAATGTACGAAAATCTCTCTTTTGATTCAGAGATGCCAAATGAAGATGAAGTTAAAATGAATTTCACTACCTGGTATTTTCTATCCTTTCACTCCACATGAAAACTTCTAATTGCATCTTTAAGTACAGTGTGTACTTTTGTAGTTTTCTTGTAATACTGTAAAACATGATATATTCGCGGCACGAAATTTTCGCGAATTGGAGCTGACGGCTTTTTTCGTGGCAAGAAATTTTCGCGAATTGCCTCTTGCGTTCCAATGCATATGGTGTAGATAAGAAATTTCGCGTGCATTTTAATTTCGCGAATCTTGGCGCTCGCGAAATTCGCGAAATTAAAATGCACGCGAACATTTCTCGTTTTACAATACTTAGTAAATGGAAACCTTGCATCTTTGTTTCTTCAACACATTTACCTACCCTGGTTATTGTTGAAAGCTGTAATATTGTCTGTTTTTAAAGGACAAGTTCACCTTCATATACATGTGGATTGAGTGAAGGCAACAATATTAGTAGAACACATCAGTGAAAGTTTGGGGAAAATCCGACAATCCGTTCAAAAGTTATGAATTTTTAAAATATCTGTGCAATCACTGCTGGAGGAGAAGACTACTACAGTATATGATGTCATATGCGTACAACGATATAAGGAAAATAAAAAGAGAATTTCACAAAACTTGACTTTTTGAATAAAGTGCACATTTCCTCGACTTGTTACTGACTTGTGTTAGAGGTAATATTATTCCCCCCTGACCTCTGAAAGAGAGAAGTCGAATGTTCCTTTATTATGTGAGAAAAGTAAGAATATCTTAAATTTTCTTTATACTTTCTTTATAAAGTTGTACACATATGACATCACACGCTATAGTAGTCTTCTCATCCAGCCGTGACTGAACAGAAACTTCAAAAATTCATAACTTTTGAACAGATTGTCCAATTTTCCTCAAACTCTTATTGATGTGTTGTACTAATATTGCTGCATTCACTCAACCCACATGTCTATGAAGGTGAACTTGTCCTTTAATTAGAATCCCACAATGCCTTGCAAAGGAGGGCACACTTCTCATGACCCTTGATCTTGGCACTCGTGTACATGAGGACTTCCTGTTAGTGTGACTCACATGCGAGAAGGACACAATACAGTTGGAAGGGAGCAATCAAGGGTTCACGAGCATACAGCCAAAACTTTGATACGGCTGATTCAAAGTAAGGCCAATGTCACATTCATGTCTTGATGAAATTGTCATTTTCTTATTCTTAAAAATCAAGATGTGATTTTATCAGAGTAGTACAAGGGTTGTTGCTAGACCGACCTTCCATATGGGACCACGAGGTGGCGTTGTGAAATACTTGTGAATCATACTTGGGTACAAATTTTTTCATTCAAAAACGAACCGTTATTTTGCGACAGTCAACACTGCAGTTCTCATCTAAATTGACTCTCTTATGGTCGGACACGAGTTATAATGCTCTCTAAGCATCATACTGACTAGTAGTTGTATCAAGATACATTGAATCGTGGTTTCACTCTGTGAAATGCACCTAAAGCAGTTACTTCATAGTGTCTTTAATGAATTTTCAGCAAAATATGAAGGATTGTGTGTGGAATATTTGTTACTGGGCCATCATACTTGAAGCATTTAAGGTCATTTGGTCAGAAATTGGACAAAGATATGATGTGGATCGAAGAGTACAAATGTCAGGATCAAAATCTTGAGAGTTCAGAAAAGGCCCTTAGCCAAGCACTCTCCTTTGTCTTTTCTTCTTTTCTTTTCTTTTTTTAACAGGCCATATATCATTGGATCCATTTAGAAGGGAACCTTGTTATAACAACCTGTATGGGACCAATGAAATGTCCATTGTAATCAGGGATAAAAACAAATAGAAGAATACACAAGCAATGGGCCCTGCCAAATTACCTTGTTTATCAGGTATATTGCTATATCTGACCTCGTTATAAGAAGGTTCCACTGTACTGTGTGTGTTGTATATTATGCATTGGTGCTTTGGTACTGGGTAGGATGGGTGCCCAGTAGGATGTGGAAGTTATATGTTGGTTTATCAGCATATGCATGCCTGTAAAATGGCTGCGACTGGCTGGAATGCTCCCCAGGGACTGCAGAGTGAGCACTGTCAGTGCTGGTTGGAAATAATGCATCCAGGGACCAGGGTAATACTAGTCTGTAAAATGCATTGAGATACTTAACAAGTGCGAAATGGGCTATATAAAAACTAGCTATCATTGTTATTATTATTATACTGAACTAAGCTTGAGCCAGCACAGAAAGAGGAGTTGTTTAAAGCATAATGTGTATGCATGCAGGAGATTAGTTAACTATATTCATAAAAGTGCTGGCCATAGTCGGTTTGTCATTTTTACTCTTTTAATGAAGGTCAGTATGAGTGCTCTTTCAAGTCCCTTCCACAAGACAGTAGTCACTAGAGGGTCCTACCATTTGCTCACTGCCAGATTTAGAACATTGCAGAAAAAATGAGATCCACCTCACAGATTCTGTTTGTTATGGCAATGCCTACTACATTGTACAGTGAACTCAAGTTACAACAAAGTTCTCGGGACTGGCACTTTCTTTCATTACAAGTGTATATCAAAATGTCATTATAAACCGAACTAATAAACAGTAAAAAACATGTTGCATCCTGAATTTTTACTTTGTTCTAACTGGAATTTCGTTATAACTGTGTTTTGTTATACCGAAAGTGCACTGTATTATGCAAACTAGTTATTCTGATGTTTTTTTTTTTAACTTTATTATCTCATTCAGTCGCAAAATTGTTGAAGTCGAATGGCGTACAGTATGTAGCCCCATTTTCGCATTGTTTGTATTTACCAGAGACTGCAACTCTCCCGTTTTCGACGGGAGATCTCCCGCCGAAAGCACATTTTTGCACAATCTCTCGTTCTCCCGTTTGAGATTTGATTTCTCCCGCCCCGGCTCTGTGTCTCCCAGTGGAAAGGATTTCTTACTTATTTCTGTCGTATGTTGAAAAACATAAACCTTAGATAGCAACAGAGAACATCTAGAATCCTAGGAACTTCGCGCTTCGCACACATCAATTTGGAGTCTCCCGTTTGCTAGGGGTTTCGGGCGGGAGAATCTCCAGATCAGAAGGTGCTTGGGGTTGGAGTCTCTGATTTACTTGGATCGCATTTTCCTGTACAGCAATGGTAATTGCGTCATAACAACAGCATCATGAGCATGCTCTTGCTTCCGAGAATTGGGAGGGGCCCCCATAAAGTTAAGTGTAAGGTCATTCCAATTCCAGGAAGGAGTGCAATGGGTGAAGAGTCGAGTACCCCAGTAGTAACACCAAGAGTCCCTCCACCACAAGAGTTTCCAGATTACAAAAGATGTACAAATATAAGCACACAATTGCTGAATTTTTTACGTTGTGTCTTCCTTTTCTTGTCGAGTCTGTTTCTTTTTCTTTATCATCATGCCTAATGGATTGTTCTTGACAATTGATTATTATGTGCAGCTTTTGTATCTGCACAGATACAGGGAAAAGAGAATCTTGAAAATACAAAAACCGTATACCAGTGACTCATTACTTGTGTCTGAAATACTATTTTGTTTATGTTTGTGTGGATTTATAGGCCCTATGTATATTTCTGTGTGTGTGTATGTGTGTACAGAGACTCCAACTCTCCCGCTTTCGACGGGAGATCTCCCGCCGAAAGCCCATTTTTGCAAAATCTCCCGTTCTCCCGCTTGAGAGTTAATTTCTCCCGCCCTGGCTCTGTGTCTCCCGCTTGAAATGATTTCTTACTTTTTTGTCGTTTTATGTTGAAAAATAAGCCTTAGATAGCACGAGAGAGCATCAAGAACCCTAATTATTAGAGCTTCCAGGGCCCAAGCGGGCCCTGGACCCCGGCTGCAAGGAACTTCGCGCTCGTGATATGCGCTTCGCGCACATCAAGTTGGAGTCTCCCATTTGCAAGGGGTTTCAGGCGGGAGAATCTCCAGATCAGAAGGTGCTTGGGGTTGGAGTCTCTGTGTGTATGTATGTGTATGCATGTATTTAGTACCTTCCAGGGTGTATAATCTGCGGCGTGCAAGTGGAGATGCCATAAAGCAAAGTTGAAGAGTGAAACTTATAATACAGTATTTCCTTTAAATTCAAAAACTATCTTCAATCCATGAGAAAGTAGATCAAATACCTAGAGTATGTTATATGTACTTGTCATTAGCATTACTGTGCTACTATTACTACTACAACTACTACTACTAAGAGATATATATATATATATATATATATATAAAACGAAGAATCAAGAAATAAACTAGTAATGCATTATTTCGCCAATAAGAATGAGTTTATTGTCCTCAAATTTTCGGTGGCCTCCACCTTCTTCAGGATTCTCGACGGGGAATGAAGGGTACCAAAACACAAATTGAACAACCTTCAAGGGTACCTTTTGGTACCCTTCATTCCCCGTTGAGAATCCTGAAGAAGGTGGAGGCCACCGAAAATTTGAGTACAATAAACTCATTCTTATTGGCGAAATAATGCATTACTAGTTTATTTCTTGATTCTTCGTCATATTGGAGCCAATACGTGAATTCGCAATATGTATATATATATATATAATATATCCATAAATCTATGGATACAACTTTAGGGAGACAGTTTGTGTCTCCTTTAAGGTCTTGTTTACCTTTGGGAACAGTGATTTAAAACATTTTCAAGATATGACATTTGCATAAGTGTAGGTCTTTTGTACCAAAAAACATCCTATATAAAATTCTCGCGATAAAGGATTAAATATAAGGAGATATGTATATTTTTCTTAAATGGTTTCTGTAGACAGTTTAGTCTGGAAGCATTTTTATTATAACTATTGTTCACATTTTGTATATTTAACAATACTTAACATCGATTTTACCAATTCAAATTATTTACAGTGGTTGTTTCTATCCCTAACTCATATTTTAGAACTATTTTAAAGCACTAATGCTGGGTTTTTGTTTCATCTGCAAATGGTAAATATTTCAACTATATTATATCCCATTCAACTGCATGCTTTACTACTGATATTGCCTATCTATAGAATATCTATATATGTTTGCATACATATTTGTTCGCATACATATTTGTTCAATAACATATATGTGTGTATATATTGAAATGTGCAATCCACTTTAACTGTAACTAGGCCGGGGGTGCCTCCAAGGCCCACCCCCCTCGACGTTCCACGCAATGTATCGCTATCGCAAAAAGCTATCGCCGCAACGTTTCATGACTTTTTTCTTTCGAGTCTCCCGCATCTTTTGACACCAAATATGCGATGCCTGGGCGCGCAGTTCCGAAGTTGCGCATAAATATATACGTGCATGTCAGACCAAAAATTGCTCAAAAACGTGAATTCGTGTACAACTTCAATGCAAACTGTGCTTACAGGCAAATTTCATAAAAGCATGATTATTTAGGGATTTTATTGATTAAAATCAATAAATTACATATTTTCTTGTTCAAAACAATGTCGCGGACAAATTTCATCGAAAAACAATGAAAAAAATAAGGTCGAAAAACAGAGAAATACATAAGAAATTAAAAAAACAATAAAATACTTTAAAAAAATTTTGTGATGGCATTTTTTTTTCTCTTACATTTGCTAAGGACACTAAAAAGAATATTTACACAAAAAAGTGCCTGTTTTGAGCTTTATTTAGTGATTTATACCAAATTGTCTGATTTTATGCATCAGTATGCATAAATTAGCATAATTTAGCATAAATGATAATTCATTTAAAAAAATCAAATTCATGGTACTTTAGATTACGTCATAGGCAATGTGTGTGCTAATTTTCGTCGCGATTGAGCGGTCAACGGCCGAGATCTGGGGGGGGGGGGGCGTAAGTGGACATGGAAGTTCAATTAATAACAATTGATTATACTGATACCGGTAGAACCAGGGAGGTGGGCCACCTCCCTGGTAGAACACAGCATATTAAACATTTAGCATACACTTCTTCATGTCACAGAACTTCAGCTATGCAACTCTTATTAGAGGCAGACACTATAAAAGAAGCAAATAAGAACAAATGTATTTAGGAAATTTAGTTCATATTTTTTATTCAGTCTTCTTTCATATCTTTCATATCATATCAGTATAGTAATAATAATTATGCCATTCATATTAATGATATATCTCTACATATATTTTTTTTTCTCCACATGATGCCATACAGCACTCATCACATACATACATACATACATACATACATACATACATACAAACATATAACATTTTTATTTTCTTTTTGAATTCCATAGCATTCAGTGGTTGGCTGGCTGTGTATCCTGAACATCGTCCAAGTGGCATTCTTAACAGGAATGATTCCTTCCGTAGAAAGAAGAGAAAAAGAAGAAGAAAAACATCCCGCATCACACAGCTTCATACGGTAAACCCAACTCACAATCGCAGCACTAAATCCTCTTCTTTTTTTCCTCATTCATTCACCCTTGGAAGAATTTATACCTTTTGCACATTGTATACATTGTATTCTTATTCTTGGGGGCAGTTTTGCAAATTTCAAGAATCCAAAAGATATCAGCCGCCTCACCTAACAATACAAGTGGTGCTGGGTACACATCCTGCTATTAAAAAACACTTTCGACAGAAACCGGGAGTGTGACAATCCACCACTGTGCAACTCTTCCTCCCCTGCACATACTGCTCAAACGGAATACAACATTCAGGTCCAGCATAGATACCGCCATCATCAGCATGAATAAAAAAATCACATGTCCTACAGGGAGTTCAATCTAGCACAAGTCAGTTGGCCTGCACCGCACGGCTTGGCAGTACGTATTTTTATCGTCAATCAAAGGATGAATGTTACACGAGAGTGAGGAATGGTAATACATGTAATTGCAACAGTGAGTAGACGACCAGCCAATCGAGCCAGCACATTTTTGACATGCAATGTTAGCACGTCCTTTCCAACCTGTACAAATGGCAATTAAAACAGGTGGTCTTTGTAGACAGGCGGCCACTACAAAAGACAAGCAGGGCTGCCACTATACTGTATAAGCCATATATTTCGCAAGTCTAATTTTTTGATAATCCGGACTTCCCGACAAATGTCACGCATGGTTAAATTTGCAAATGGGGAGTACAGTAATAAACAGAGAAATGTATGCATGCACATCCCTTGATGGTCGGGATCAGAGTCGATATTTTTGTGCAGCAGAAAAACCAACTTGGCATTCCGACAGACAGCACTGAACCAGAAGCCACCACAAACGGTGAGCAATATTGACACAGGACACAAATCTGGTGGCTGCTGGCTGCACTGACCAGGCGGCCACTATACGCAGGCTCCTTCATTATTTCTCTTTAGAGAATTCTATTCATTTATTTACTTTATCATTGTTGTTCACAGTGGGGGACATTTTAGTGGCTGCATGAAGCAATTGGCACCCAGAGACAGTAGGGAACTTTCACTACATGAGGGGAAGACCAAGAGGACACGGAAGCAATCAGCTGTGACCTTCCCCACACTCAGACTACCATTACCATTTCTAAGCAGTTTCAAGACGAGTCAAGACAAGATCGCTGATTGGCTGGCAGCTCAATCGTGTCTAACATCGAGATCGGACACTATTTTGGCCGAGAACCACTCTCATTTTCCCCACGACGAGAGGTTTTTCGGAATTGAGCATGCGCGGAAGTAAGTTTTGCACACAGCACGCTCAACTAGCGGCTGCGTCGTGCTTGCGAAAGTTCCCTACTGTCTGACCGTACACGCAGACTTCTATCATAACATGAACTGTAGCATCATGCCCTTCAGATCTAGACCCCCTTACAAAAAAGGGGGGAAAACATACATATTTGCACAGCATGCCCTCGATCTCATGTATCATTTGGAACCTAATTATAATATCAAAACATTATTTGTGCGCAATATGATAGTCAAGGGCAGAACACACAACATGTATTTCTACAACATGTAAAATAATACAACATACATAAGTCTTTCACATTTTAGTTGCAGAAAAAAAAAGAGAGAATATCTTTGAAAGCCCTTCTACCACCAAAAATCACAATAATGAATCAAAGTCTTCTTCATTTTTTCTGCTGCACACGCTACACGCTCAAGTTTCATCTTCATTCAACAGCATTAAACCTGTCCCTCCTTAGAAATGTGTTGACTGAATGCTTACTTGAAATTTGCTTGAAAAAAATGCTCAATTAATCATGAATAATGGCAGTTTTCCTGGTATCCAGGCTGCAAGCAATGACCGGTTTACAAGCAGCCTGTTGAAGACTTCTGATCTGGTGGAAGAGAACTAAAAAAAAAAGGGTACTTTTTTTTTTTTTTTTTTTGGGGGGGGGGGGGGGGGAGCCAGGATTTGAATTAACTCACACCAATAACCAACGCATCTGTCATCGTTAATATTGGGAAAGTGAGGTACATTTTTCATTGTGACGGTCGCCAACTCCACAGACATTTATATAATTTACATCCATACGCAGATGAGGACAGTGGTTCATTCTTGGGGTAGACGTGTGTTCTGATGATATGTACCATTTACCCAACAAAGAATTGAATTCAAAGGTTGTAGGAGAGCTTGCATAGGATGACTGCTACCTTCAACCACGCTGTCCATAGCCACTATAGCTATAGGAGATTGAAGTTAGTCCAACTCTGGCTTCAATGACACTCTTCAATTCAAAAATAAAAAGTCATCTTTGGGGGGTTGCCTTAAGCTAATTGTGAGATTCAAATAAAGTCTGGCTGATTCCAGTGACATTACTAACACAGTTCCAAGTTAACTCTCCAATGACACTTCTCACTCATGTGCTTCACTCCCTGTGAGGTTACCCCCATTGTTTTTTTGTTTTTTTTCCTCCATTTGGCAAATTTGATCTGTCGTGACAGATAAACAATTTTCACTCCATACAGGTGACGTCTACTTGCCACTATGGTCATCAACATAGCAAATGTAAATGCCAAATTGTCACAACCACAGACAAATAATATTGATACTTGTATAATATTGCATAAAGTGGTGCACAATCTCTTATCCACATAAAGTACCTTGAACAAGTAGTTTCAAAATGCCGTGAATTTTCACAAAATTGATAATTTTTTTCCCCTATGGCATTACAGATTCCCCTCAACTCAAATCAAAAGCCATCCACTTTAATACATACCACTTAGTTCAACAACTTTAAATACTGTTACTTGGACACACAGGCTGAAATAGGGAATTGATATAAATGCAACTACGTACAGTTGGCAGATTATACGGATATATACAAACATGTCTGCGCAGTAAAAAGCTTCTAAAAGACTTGTCCACACATTCCAGTGGTTCTTTGCAATTTTTATGGATAAAACATTCTTCTCCGCACTTTCATCGTCATCATAAGTAGACATACCTGAAATTAGAAGTCATACACAAAAAGAGTGAAATATCATACACATTGCAAAATTAGGTTCTCTAAACATGAATCATAAAACACAAAAGATGCATTTGCTCAATTTCCTTCTGCAAAGGTACATCAAAAATGTACTGATTTGCTTTCACCGAAGACGAAAAGCCACTTCTGTGGCATCGTCACAAAATATCCTTGAAACAATATGTCCAATGCACAAGACCTCAAATAAGAACAGATCATAAGTTATCATCTACAAGAATGCCCCCTGTGAGTTTATAAAATTTGCATATATGCGAGCAAGTTGCTTTCTGGTGATGAGAGGTACTACTGAGCACTCGGTAACCATGCCAACTGGTGTGTGGGAAATGCACCTCCTCGAGGAGACAATGGAATAAAAATTTGTTTAAAAAGGGGAAACTCTAGTTGTTCATAAGCTCTGCAAACCTATTTTGGGCATTACTTCATCAGCATCGGTGCAAGAAGGACTCTAGTCATCTTTTGGCACTATAAGAAAAAATGAGTGTCCTATCTCAAGCTGATGTGATACCATGGTACCTGGACATACTCGTACAGTATTGACACTCTTTGAAATATTCAAATGCAAATAAAAAATACAATGATAACATGTAACAAAAATAATTAGCATAACAATGATGAAAATAATAGTAATAATAATAACCATAACAATGATGCCACTGATTATAGCAATAATTGTAATAATTGTCCTTAAGAAAAGGCCTCCTTCCTACCAGCAAATATAGACTGCAGTTTTTGACAATGACTAAACAATTTGTATGCAAGATGTTTATAAATCTATGACTAGCTCCCACAGTTTACGTAAGTCAAGTACAGCAGAAAAAAGGATTCCATCACAAATCTATTGCAAATGGTAGGAAACCACTCATGCTAATCAGTGTGCATACTAATGTAAGACATGCACTGCCTTAACTTTTGGAAGCAAGCATAATCATCCTTCTGTGCAAAGTGACGTTAATCACCCTTGGTATCAGCATGGCCACAAACATCGGTGCCTTGAACATACAATGGAGCTCTGGCTGGCAGTTTCAATATTGTTACAGGAGCATTGTAATCCATGGTATGACAGTGTCCCTCTCTCCTTTTGAAGTTTCAAATAATCAATACCAAAACTGACACTTCAATGGAATCTCTTTCATAAACAGGTGCAAAAACAACCAAGTTTCAAATAATCAATACCAAAACTGACACTTCAATGGAATCTCTTTCATAAACAGGTGCAAAAACAACCAAGTTTCAAATAATCAATACCAAAACTGATACTTCAATGTAATCTCTTTCATAAACAGGTGCAGAAAAAAAACCTAGGTATGACCATAAAAAGATAATGTAGGAAAGAAAGAGAGGAGAGAAGAAAAAGGGGGCAAAGAGTTTGTACATCTTTCCAATACCAAACATTATTAATGTTTACATGTCTTCCAATCTTCTGATTATCAAAAAATACAATTGCCGATACATGAAAAATAGATAGCCATGTTTTGTAGGGCAAAAATAGATGCCTTCTTAAAAATATGCCTCTCCTTTTTACCATATATTATCCAAAAGAAAACAGAAAAAAAGCCTTGATACCAAAATCCTAGACCAGTGACTGATGACCAATAATGTTAGGACTGACTAAATGAATTAGTCTATGAACAAGAAATATTTTTGTAATGTTAATCAAGCTTAAAAATCATCACAGCCATACATCTGTAGTTAAAACACATCTGAAACCTTTTCCACATTAACATCATACAAATATTTTTTTTTTTTGCATACACCCCTTCCACTCATAAGGATCATTTCTTTTCTCTCATAAAATGTACATAACGTCTCTTCTGGCTCAAAAAAAGGAACAAAAAATAGCATTTCAATGCGTACAATAAGACAGAGGTAAACACACACACACACACACACACACACACACACACACACACACACACACACACACACACACACACACACACACACACACACACACACACACACACACACACACACACACACACACACACACACACACACACACACACACACACATACGTCTCAGAGAATGCAGCATCTACCAAAGCAATGCAAGTCCACTGGAAGGGGTACAGCTGCAGCATGACCTTTGACCCTCGTGCATAATATATGCGCCTCCAAGCCAGATTAACACCAGCCCACCTCTCAAGATGAATTTCCGTTCAACTTTTCAATCTCACTGTTCAAACTCTTCACGGCAAAGTAATTCATTTGCGTTGGGTTGTGTAATACCACTGATGTCAGTTGTGCACACACAAGCCCTCCCACACTCATCAACTTTCCTATGCAGCATGATGCTAACTAGAAATTGCCAATTTAAGACCACAAAAAGACCACAAAACAAACAAAACTACAGCAGTAGTCTCTGTCCTGTACAAACACAAAGATGAAGCTTGCATTCTTTCATCACCATCGAAAAAGTTTGGAGGAAAATTCATGACTGAGAAATTGCATAAGTCTAATCTTTCAAAAATAGAAAAAGAAAAAGAACTTTTGTTTTGTGTACTTAATTTTTTTCCAGTTGATACAATACATTTTCCTAATACTGTTTTGTTTTGTTTTGTTTTGTTTTGTTTTGTTGGTTTTAGGAATAAGCCCATCATCATCAAAAACAGGCCACAGAGCAAAGCCAACATTTCATTGTTGACAAAAAGTAACCACTTCTGTCAGAATCTTGTTTCTTGATCATGATAGAAATTAAAAACAAGACTTATAAATATCTCCTAAGTCTTGTGCATTTTTCTTAATACTTCTCAGTATTTCCTTTCAATACTGCAAACATCATGCCTTAAGAAAATGACGTAGTGTCACTATGATATGAAGAAGTAATGCAATCTTTGTTGAAATATGTTTATGGAAAGCAGGGCATTTCAAACCCATGTCTGGGCAATTTAAGCATGGTAAGCAGATGTATCATTCAAATCAAACTTATTTGGAAAAACTGCTACTCAGTATATGCCATGATGTGAGCAGCCTTTAGTTTTACAAATCTGCAAAGTGCCTGGAATGCACATCAGGTCTAACATTACCCCCCCCCCCCCAAAAAAAAAAAAAACAACAACAAACAAACAAACAAACAAACAACAACAACAACAACAACAAACAAACAAACAAACAAACAAAACAAAAGCCCAAAACAAGGCAATAAAAATAAACCTGATACGAGGAACATCTTCTCTATACATACAAGTGTAGATCCTGTAGGGCATTTGCCACATGACATAGACAACTCTTTTTACAGCGCAGCCAATTTTTGCAAGACACATCCTACAGTACCACCTGTCCT
Organism: Diadema antillarum; assembly: GCF_040938485.1. Taxonomy (NCBI): domain Eukaryota; kingdom Metazoa; phylum Echinodermata; class Echinoidea; order Diadematoida; family Diadematidae; genus Diadema; species Diadema antillarum. Next base: position 77,736 of record NW_027271844.1, on the reverse strand, counting down.
GCCTGTGCAGCATTCTGCTTGCATCAGATACCTAACCTGTGGTTGTGACCAAGGCATGGCGGTATATTTTTACACCTTACACCACAGTTCAATATACAGACACAGACTCATACACTTTACACAACAAATGCCATACACACTATCACCCGCACAGACATAATTCTGACATAAGCACATTTCATGTGTCAACACCAGACAGTGAAGACAAGAGATGAATACCAGTCTTTCTCCTTTTTCCATCCCATCGGATTCTCTGGACATCCAACCTCAAAAGAGCTGAAAAAGTTCACTCTTCAACACCAGGGAGATTCCACAGACCAACACCAGGGATATTTGTGTCTTTGAATGCATATCTCGAAAAGGGAATAATTCGTACACCAGGGAGGACACTTTGGTCTCAAGTCAAAACATAAAGAGATCTCTGAAATCTTCCAGGAAAACTCCAGCAGAATAAGGGACAGATATCACTGAAAATGTAGACCTCCAGCAGAATAAGGGACAGAGATCACTGATATCTTCCAGGAAGTCTCCAGGAGAATGAGGGACAGAGATCACTGAAATCTTCAAGGGAGCCTCCAACAGAATTAGGGAAACTTGGCAGCTCTGAGCTTGGCAAAATATTTCCATCATCTACAGATACTAACTGTAAGATAAAGTGGATCTATACATGGCTTGCAAGAGGGGGTTAGTACACCTAGTTCTAGACTGCAGGCCCCTAGCTAAGGCACTTTTTAAAAAAATCCTTACTGCCTAGTCACTCATAGTCATAGGGGACTTGCTTCTTTGCATGTGTGTGCTTCCTGAGATGCAGGAAAAATACATCCAAACGCTCACGCAAAACAGCATATCCCAATTCTAAATGTGTATTCCACTCCGGCGGGGAGAATCCATGTGTGGCTGGGAGAATAGAATCATCTTCAGAAGACTGACTTTCTCAGCTGTTACAACAACATTGGTAGTTAACCAGTTACAAGTTCATATCGCTCTTTAGAAACTTAGCTGAAACTGCATTTCTTTTTAACAGCATACAATAAAACTTTACTTCAACACAAGTTTGCAGTTCTATGCCGCCCATTGCATTTACTTGTACTTCTTGTTGTTGTTCTTTTTACTTCACACGTTGGTATTTTTACCTGATAGGTGGTGCAAAGTAAGTGCACAAATTACTATTTCATGCAACATAATCAGTAAACTTATATTCAGCATCTGGTTGAGAATTCATTCGTTAAGACTTTGAAAGTCAATGCTGATTTTTTTTCTATGGTCCACACCAGTTAACAACATGAATCACATACTTTGCCCCACGAAAGCGCGGTACATCTCTACAAAAACATGGCTGATAATTCAGACATCGAAAACGACTGATCTGATGGGGTATTTGAAAGACATGCATGACCCACCAACGTTAAGAAAAAACAACAACGACACATCCAGCCACAATACAAAGGTCTTCTACAATTCAATAGGTATTGTTGAGTGGCAATGATAATTCTCTCTCTCTCAAAAAACAACAACAACAACTTATAATTACATTTCTTTGACAGAGAGAAGAGAGAACCGACAGAGACGTGAACAACATCCTGCGTAGTCATTTTGTGCTAGAAAAATTCTGCAGTACACAAGCAATGCTAAAAGACTTTGAAAATGATAATGATCATGTATTAATGACCACAGATCCTCTCACTTTGCAGCCAGTGTTCAGGCAGTTTTGAGTTTGGAAAACTTAGACATTTTTACTGATGACTCATTAAAAAAAGAAATAGTCGTAATAACAATCATAAATTGTACTGTGGGGTGGCACAAAAATCTGTTCCAATCTCGGAAACTTCTGTGAAGAGTTAGCAAACATACCACTGTTTCATTGCAAGCAATGTCATCTATTTTCTGCACACCAAGTATTCTAGTGAACGTACGCGTACAAGTACATTTTGGCACAGCTGTGCAATATGTGTACTTCTACCATTTCCCATATCAATGCACTCAAAGCATTGATTATCCTTCTTTTCTGTCTTTCCTATTATGCCCATCAAACTTTTGCAACTACCTTCTTCTTCTTTTTTTTGTGCCCCACCCTCTCCCTTGCTCCTCCCTCTCATCACTTCTTCTCCAAAATGTTTTGACAGAGATCAGACATACCAGCAGAAGAAACGGTTCGTTTCTCTTTGCCATGTGTGGCCAAAGAGCAGAGGGTGGACCTAGCTGAGCAGAGTCAATGTAGCATTCTCAGAGATGCACTTGAGCAAACAAACTCAACATCAACGATGCAAATTTCACATCCAGTAATCACCACTAGGAGGAAATTCCCGACTTCATCAAAAACTGACACTTTTGTTTCGAGCGAAACCATTGTATAAAGATGGATGCGTCTCGATGAGAGACAAGATGGAAAGCAGAATCAAGAATAGCAGTGTATTCTTAGTTTTTGGGTGTGTTTTTTTTCTCTACAGAAAATATCTTGGACTCTTGTTGCAAAGAGAACTGACATAACTGACTCTTGTCACAGCAAATACATTTTTCTTGCCCCACAGGGCAAAGTTTTGTCTCTGTGTTTTAGTGTTCTTCAAACCACAACATATGAGAACCTTCATGATCAAGTGATCAAGTTGGTTTGATAAGTGAGAAGAAGCTATTTGCTCAGCATTATGAAATATACATTACATAAATTCTTGTTAGGTGAGGGGGGCTCACAAGTAACAGCTTTCAGCTCACGATGCCCTAAGGAAGCATATTGTTTGCAATGGGCCAAAAGGGACCACAGTGGAATTCACGGCTCATGGGGAATGAAAGCGGAATTCATCACTCCCTTTTTACACCCTCTCACATGCATATTTTGTTCCGATTGGAGTAAGCAATCGGTCATCGATGGAATACATTCACACAAAGTCAGATTTGATACCGTTTCAGGTAGTCGTACAAAACAGTCACACATTGACCTGAGTTACACGTAATTCATTCATCAAGATCATGGGTGCCGAATCCTATCCCAATGACCACATCTGGGTCGTAGGCTGGAGGCTGCTTGCCGGCCAGGGGGTGGGTATCCCCGGGCCTAGAGATGGGAATATTGTCTGTCGGCGTGGAAACACCACTCCCTGTGGAGTTGGATGCGTAATCGCTGCTGCACTCAGAAGGCGACGGGACGTGCTCGGCCTTGGATTGCTCCGTGTCCTTCTCGCGCCTCTTGACGATCAGTCGGAGGTTCTCGTTCTTCCGATCGACGATCCCACCTTTCCGGGACTCGGTCTCCGGAGGATCACTCATCCCACTGTCCTCCCTGTCTTTGTCCACTTCCTCCTCGTCTCGCGGCACGGGATCAATTTTCGGTTGTTCGGAGACTTCGTGCAATCCCTTTCGCAAACTGCCGCCCTCTCTTGGCGAGCTGTGACCACTCTCTCCCTCGTTGGCGACCACCGTGCTCTCGCTGTCGTCCGTCACATTTCCCGCTCCCTTGCCATCCTCGCTGCTGCTGCTCCCGCACTCGTCGGTCGTGCTGTCGCTCCGCACGGTGCCCTCTTGCTGCACGCTGTCTGTCTCATCTGATGCGCTCGACGCTGCAGCGTGGGCGGAATATAAACTCTCGCTATCTACACTTCCCGCCACACTCGGCTCTCGTATACTGCTAGCGTCACTTTGTTCGCAGTCTCTCGTTTCATCGCCTTCGGCGACGGCAGCTCGCCAAGATTCATCACGCAAGTTGATGTCAGGCATCTCAGTCTCTGACCTGTCCGACACGTCATCAACATCCGCCGTCACAACAATTCCTGATGACACTGAAGACGTTGTGCTCGCATCTGGTGCTATTGCACTATGAGCTATTTTAATGCTCGCTGCAGCATCCTCAAAGTCTTGCTGTATGATTGTGGGGGAACAAGGAAAATAAAAACAAGTTAATCCACACACTTGAACCCACACAGGGAACCATTCGCTTGCTCTTCCTGAGCACCTAGTCTGTTTCACAATATCAGGATATATCTGTCCTTTTACCAGTGCACAAACTTAAATCACAACTCATGCTTACCAGTAGAATTCAAAGGATGTTCTTGGACACTAGAAAATTTCCTTTATTCGTGCCCAATAGAGCAAATTAAATCTAGAATGAAATTGAAATTAAAAACCAATATTGAACTAAAACTTATATCAAACCCTGCAAATGAATTTGATATCACATATGAAATTTAAATTTAAATTTACACTAAAAACTGAAACTGAAAGTGATCTTGAAATAAGATTTAGAACTAACACTGCAATTGAAATTGAAATTGATGTTGACAATTCAAATTATATTGAAATTAAAAAAAAATGGAAATAAAACTGAAATTGAAATTGTTTCCCCTCTATCTCACCAGCTTGGCTTGTAGCTTGCGCAGGGCCTCCCCAACTTCCAGAGTGGTGGACGGGGGTGAGAGATTGAAGGAGGCAAACTGGTTGAAGATGGTCGATGAATGCTTCAGCGGTTTGCTCTGGGAAGGGTCAAGGGTTTGGTGGGGGAAGGGGCGGAGAAGTTACACTTACGACGACGACATTTTAGGAAAGGCTGGCAAAGGATTACGAAATGCCTGTTACAACTTCTGATGCCAGTGCACTCCCCCCACATCTCTCACAAGTATTAAAGGGATCGTACAGTTTTGGTTGAGACCGAATTTCAGGTTTCTAACATTTTTTGGCGACATAATGAGAAACTTCTTATGAAATATGAAAGACTAAGAGCATATAATTCTATGAGAAATTCAACTTTTATTTGATGAAAATTAGTTTTAAAATGGCTGAGATATCCAAAAAAGAGCGATTCTAGTAAAGTGTGGGACCCACACTTTTTTTACAATCGCTTTGTTTTACTTTGTTTTTGGATGTTTCAGTCATTCCAAACACGATTTTCACCAAATAAACTTTGAATTCCTCTTAAAATGGTATGCTCTGTACTATATCATAAGTGCTTTCTTGGAATGTTGCAAAAAGTTAAAAGCCCAATTCTCATCTCCACCGATACTGTACCATCCCTTTAACAGTAATAACATGGCAAATTATCTACCAATCACATAATTGTGGTTCATAAAAGCACAATTATGTTGATAATAATGATCACCGTTATGATAATAGAAATAAAACAAGAGACATTCATCACCATGATCACCTTTTATCAGAAATGATGAATATACATCAAAAACCTGAATTTGTCAATACCACTGGTACAGCAATTCACACCACAAGCCATGTATGTAAATCTATGCATTTAACAAGATATTACAACATTGAGATTTCAGGCTATCCTCAATGTAAACCTTTAGTGAGACAAATACCCATCAAGGGAGTCAAGGCGACCTGTGTTTTACAAAGCTTTATGAAGCGTAACTCAAGCACGACTCTCTCAATCTACACATAGGCATGTAACTGATGCACAAGAGGTATTGGAGCATGCAGAATCCAATCAATAAAGCACCTTCATGCTCATAATCCACAAGTTGGAGATGTGCCCCAACTCGTGTCCATGAATTCATGAACTGTGTACGTCATATAGCAAATCAAAGTATTTGTGAATCAGGACTTCCCGACTATTTCATGAGTGGTTTAAATTTATGGTCGTGGAGTACAAAAAGAAATTGGGAAGTGCACACATCTATTCACACAGCAAATACCAAGACTTAAAGGGTATGTACAGTTCTGGTCGAGTTAAGGATTTAGTTTTTAACGTTTTGCAAGATATTCAGAAACCACTCTATGAGATGTCAAAGAGCATGCAGTTCTAAGGGGTATCAAAAGTTTATTTGATGAAAATCGGTTTTGAAATGGCTGAGATATCCAAAAACAAGGTGAAACAAAGAGATCCTAATAAAGTTGTGGCATGTCGCCTTTTATTATTAGCACTCTTTTGGATATCTCAGCCATCTGAAAACCAATTTTCATCAAATGAACGTTGAATCCTTCTTAAAATTACATGCTCTTTCATATTTCATAAGAGGCTTTTCATTATCTCACTTAGGAATGTTCAAAACATGAATTCCCACCTCAACCAGTATTGTACAGTCCCTTTAAGGCCTACTAAATTGTATGATCAAGTACATTGTTCACATACTGCATACTGCACATCCAGTACATGTACATGTACGTGTTTACGTCACATTCACGTTGGGATCACAGCCAATATTTTTGTGTGCTGTGAAATTCCAGAGTAGCACCAAATTCTCCATATTTGCACAAATAAAAAATGTGCAAAATATATGCCATTTACAGTACATTTGGTTACGACTTGTTTGCCTCTTTTTCTTGTGGTGGCAATGGTGGTAAAACTAATGTCTGTTTCTATAATGGCATACTTGATGTCTCATCCCGTGTTTGATTACTGTAAAAGTGGATATTTTCGCGCGACTAATTTTTCGCGCTTCGCCGGGCAAGAAGAGTTTCGCGTGTTTTCAATTCCGCGGAATCAAGACATCACGCACAGGAGCACATGGCAAGCAAAAATATTCGCGTGCTTTTATTTTCGCGCTAGTTTCTGGTTGCGCGAAATGCGCGAAAATTTCCCCTTTTACAGTACTTTATCTTTATCTGACAAGTGTTATTCATGCCCCCCCCCCATTTTTTTTGGTCAATTTACAATCATCGTTTACACTGCCAGGGGTGTGAGAGTCCTTGCAGAAAAAAAAAGTCTGAAAAATCAGAAACATATGGAAAAAAAGTCTGAAATGCCTTAAACTATAAAAATTTCAGTGCATCTGAACTGCAAAAAAACTGTAACGGGGGGTTTGGGGAAGAGCAAAAAAACCCGAGATAAGGTTAAAATCTGAGCTCTCACAGCCCTACACTGCTTACACTGCTTCAACGGAGGATATCAGAGCAGAAAAGAGGGTGTAAAAAAAAAGAAAAAAAGAAAAAGAAATCACAGCTTTTCTCACCATCCATGATTTTCTCTTCCCCTTCTTCTTCTTGGTCGCCGCCTGAAAGACATCGTCGTCGTCGTCTGACTTCTTGCGAAGAATGGTGAATGCCCCCTCCTCATCCCTGAAGGAAGCTCTTCGACTCAGTGATGAGCCTTTTTGTCGGGGAAAATATTCAAATGGACAAAATAAAATAATGATATCAAAGTACAATGTACTTAGATAGAACACAAGTTCACCTTAATATTCATGTAGATTGAGTGAATGCAGCAATATCAGTAGAAAGTGAAAGTTTTGAGGAAAATCGGACAATTTGTTCAAAAGTTATGCATATTTTCAGCTTCAGTACCGCCACTGCTGGATGAGAAGACTATTACAGCAGTTTTGATTTCACACGCATAGAGCAATAAAAAGAAAATATAAAGCAAATTCAACATACTTTCACTTTTCTCACATAATAAAAGAGCACTTGACTTGCCTCTTTCAGAAGGTAATAGTGCTAATATTACCGATGAGCATACACTTTTTGATGCACATAATATTCGCTGTCCGGGGCTATTTGTGGTTCTTTAAAGGGAACGCAAACCCAAACAGCAAGTTGGATTGAGTGAAAGCAGTAACATCAGTAGAACACATCAATGAAAGTTTGAGGAAAATCGGACAATCGATGCAAAAGTTATGAATTTTTAAAGTTTTAAAGTTGGAACTGCTGGGTAAGGAGACTACTAGAGGTTATGACGTATGAGTGGACTACAATATAAAGAAAATATAAAGGGAATTCAGTAAAAAAAAATCATTTTTCATGAAAATTACACATTCCATCAGCTTGATACTGACATATGTTAGGGGTAGCACTTATCTCCCTGCCTTATGAAAGCGGTTAGTCAAGTACTCTTTCATTTTGCTAGAAAAGTTAATTTTTTGTGGAATTCCTTTTATATTTTCTTTATATGGTTGTCCACTCATATATCATAACCTCTACTAGTCTCCTCATCCAGCGGTCCCAACACCAAAACTTTAAAAATTCATAACTTTTACATCAATTGTCCGATATTCCTCAAACTTTCACAGATGTGTTCTACTAGTGTTAATGCTTTTACTCAATCCACACTGCTCTTTGGGTTTGCGTTCCCTTTAACCCGTTGAGGACGAGTCCTGAGTATACTCAGGAATGCCAGGGATGCTCACCTGAGGACAGGGAGGGCACGGGGCTGGCCCCGCTCTGGGGGCTTCCCCCGTCCGAGGACCCGTGCCCCTCCCCCTTCGGCAGGAGCTTGCTGAGGTAGGCTATGAGACATTCGATCTGCTGGCGCTCTGAGGAGAACGGCTCGCGGGTGACCTCATACTCAAACCTAGAACACACCACAAACGCAAATATAGACGGACACATACATCACAGAGAATAGATACACACATTAGCAGTTAATGGCGAGAGAGAAAATTTATGCATATCTTTTCTTCACACTAGCCCCTCAGCATACAAAGAGCATATGCACGTAATGACCATTGGGGAAGCTAATGAGTTTTTTGGAGTAGTCAGATTAAATGTTTTGTTATTAAAAATTATGCCAAAGAGAAAAAGTATCAGTAGTACTTGGAGAAATCTGGATTTTTTTAAAGGCATTGTGTAAACTCTTTACGGATAGATATACATATTTGAACTTCATCCTCAATTGAACTATTAAACCTGAAAATGACACCTTAAAATTTGTGGAGAAACCACAAAAAATACAGTTTACCGGAACTGGCCAAGCAAGTAAAAAAAAAAAAAAAAAAAAAAAAAAAAAAAACCTTGACAGAACACAGATCAAATCTAATAGTTTGGAATTATTCTGTGAACATAACACTACAGACAAATCATCACTGACATAAGACTGGACAGAGTCAAGAAAACACAATTTCATATTTGTATGTAGAACACCCTGCAATGAAGGTCAATCTTTCAGGTTCATATTTCAGGAAACATGAGCTTCGATCACAGGCCACAAGACCAGGAACAACTGGATATTTATCTGACTCAAGACTAAAAAAAGATATCTGGGCAATAACTACTTCAAATGAATTCACAATGGCAAAACATCACCTGGAGCCTTTGACAGTACGGTATAGAATCAACCCTTAATCAACCCTTCCCAACCTCCAATCCTTGTGATGGGGAGCGGGTCTCCGCCCCCTCTCTTACCATTCTCGTCTGTGATTGGCCTCCTGCGATCTCCGCTCCTCCTCCTTTCGCCTCTCATTTTCCTCCCGCTGGAGTTCGACGAACTCCTTATAGTCGCGGCTCTGGGCCTGGAACTCGGCGTTCATCTGACGCCGCATCTCGTAGAGGTTGTCAATTTCTAAAATATTAGAGGGAAGATGGACGCAATCCCCATCAGGACTGAATATCAATCAAATTCTATATCAGTATTTAAATCCTTCTTCTCCATTCCCCACCTTTTTTTTTATTATCTACTCTTCTTTCCTTCTTCTTCTGCTCTTCCTTTTCTTTCTTTGTAATATTGTAATTATGATCATTACAGCAGTAGCATCATCATCCTCCTATCTTTACAATCATTAGTATGATAATTATCAGTCATATTATTATAATCACCATTTGCCATAATTTCTTTTTGAAATGTTTACAGCTTCCTGCATAGTCTCATTTCATGTCTTTTCACCATTTCTTTTTCGCCACTACCATGTTGTTTCTATCCCAACCAAATATGCCCAGACCGTTCTATCATATCAATTTCAAACTGATTCAAAATCATCAAGTATATACACCTCTCATCCCTAACGTCTCCATAGCAACCAGCCGTACCTTTCTTGATCCTCTTCTTCTCATTTCCAAGCTCCCGAGACCGCGCCCGTGCCTCGTCTTCCCTGCTGTGGAGGTTCTGCAGCCTCTTCCTGAGCTCATCCTCTTTGGTCTTCAGCTCTGTGACTTTCTTGAAGTAAATCTTTTTTGTTGAGGTAAAGAAAAAAAAATGGCAGAAAAAAGAATAAATTAATACACAAAGCTTGATTTCATACTGAAGAATACATGGTCTTCTTTTTACACGTCATTCATGGAATACACTGTAAATCTGCCTGAATGGCTAATCATGAAATATATGTTCTCATCCTTGTACACTAGCAAAAATTAAAGAATAAATATTTGAAATTTTTCAGCAAAATTACAAACACTTGATGCATATTCAAAACAGGTGTATGGTACAGATTACCAACATTGATATGGGTGTGTGAGACTGAAATTACTTGTTACAGGAATGAAGGTTTCTTCATCTTTTCCTCCTCCTTTTCCTATTTTTCTTTCATTCCCACATTGCAAAAATGTTTATTCTCAATTCTGGGGGGTGTTTCATCAACGTTTGTCAGCGCT